>NW_026652278.1:61986114-62108784 GCF_009828535.3 Hylobates moloch | reverse complement strand
TTGTTGTTTTTTTTTTTTGTTTTTTTTACAAGAAAGCAGGTGGAGGAAAAAAAGACCTGTGGTTTGTTAACCAATAAATGCTAAGTTGCTAAATCTTCCTGTTTCAAATAAATCAGTTGGGCCAATTAGAATATTTATTTTCTTCCTTTCTCTTTTATTCAATATTCACAAATGATACTAGAGATGGAATAAACTCCTGAGATTATCTGGCTCAGATGCTTAATGTTCTGGAAGCTGGTACTGAAGGCCAGCAAGGATAAATGATCAAAATTGCATAGTCTGTGTGTTCAATAACTGCTTTTGGCCTGTCTAGTTCTATGTCCTCTTCCTCTGTACCCTGCTCCAGGCCACAGAGGCTCACCTTATGAAATGCTTCGGAGGGCCCTCTCACTGCTTCTGGTTGCATTTGGCCATATGTAGGGTTCATATACGTAAGTTCAGGTGGCAGAAGGAGAGAGAAAGGAGAGCTCTATAATTTCTCTGGCTCCCTTCATGCCTAGCTTAGTAGTGGCTGCAGTGCTGGTGACCATCTTCTGTAAGCACACTTTTCAGCAATTCTAGCAAATTTTCTCCCTTGTCTTCTGCCTTAGGATGGTGATGCCATCCTGCTGATGCTGTCCCCATGTTTCACCATCCTTGCCAGCTCCCCCTAAGTTGGCCTACAGTTTTGCAAATGTTTGCTGGATTAACTTTCTTGAGTCACTCCTTTTGAGTATATCATCTGTTTCCTGACAGAATCCAGACTGGCACAGCTCTGGTAAGCACCAGTGCTGGGACTGGCACCCAGGACTCTTTACCCTATTCTAATGTCCTTCCCCCTATGCCCAAGACTACAAGAAAACTTTGTAATCTTCCTTCAGGATCAAACATATATATATATATATATATATATATACACACACACACACACACACACACACACACACACACACACACGTATTCTGGATATATTTCTTCTAAAGTATTTTTTACTTGTCTCTTATTTCTACTGTGGAAGAAATGTATTCTTTCATTTTAATAAATGAGCAAATAGTAAATTTAGGAAAAATGATAATAAAAGATTACATCTCACTTCTTTTGATTTACTTGGTGAAGCCAGACTGTGGGAGATATGTTTGATAAAGCTGGTCCTATTGACCAAGAAAGAAAACATTACACTAAAGACTTCACATGATCTGTTTATTCTCTGTTTCCCATCAGGAGATGGTTTGTCAGGAAATGTGTGATAGATACATGTCATGAATTTAATTTAGACAGAGCTAGGTAGCATTATGGCTGTTTGTCCACTTTTCCCTTTTGAATTATCTTCTACATTCCTTGGTTTTATTACCACTACTTTTCTTTCCCCAAAGCAAAGCCATTAGGCATTCTTTTTGCTATGCACTTATTACATAATTTCCTCAAAAAGCTTCTGAACTCTTTTTGTCCTGTAGGAGGATGGGGCCCCTGCCTGATCTCCTAAGGGTTAAGATTAAACGGGATATTGGTTACTGTTGAACCTGTCACTGCATCAGTTTTCTGACTCGTCTTAGAGTGTGATTTGCCAAATTCAGTTGAAGTCAGTTAAGCAACCACTTTGGAAAAATACAGATGCATTTTAAACACAGTCAGAGTACTAAGATTTACTCTGCAGGCAAACAGAGCAACAGGTAAAAATAATAAGAGGAATTAATTTCACTGAAATGACAGCATTATGCCTTTTGACTATTGACTTTTTGCAGAGAACATTTCACTGGAGGGAACTGACAACTCTTACTAGCTTCCTGCAAAGCTTGCCTCCTCCTTGCTAAGGAGTAGAAATAATGTAATTATTGTTTATTGCCTGGATGACAATAACTTGCAAAGATTCTCAGCCCAAACTCTGCAAGCCAGTTAACTCTGGATATCAGTTGGTTTTATAGGGTCAATACATTAACAAGATAGCAAGCAATGCCTACTCATTAAGGCTCAATTTACTCTCACTTCCCTTGGGAAGAATCCCCTCTGCTCCCAAAACTCTTATCCGTGGTTTTCAAACCGTAGTAAGCTCGATAATCATTTGCTGCATCTGGCTTGTTGAAACACATCCTAGATTTGCACAAGACAGCCACTGGCCTATACATTGCCTTTGTGTTAATTAGAAAAAGAGTAACTCTTTGGGCAGATGCAGCCCCCACATGTAGGAAATAAGAAGGCTAACAAGCAAGAATGTTCTTCTTCCTTGGGCGGTCAGGTACCTTTGCAAAATGCACAAGAGCAAAACCAAATGCCATAGCTCTGGGGTCTTAATATTTTTGTCAGCTTCTGCAGAATTCCCTTAGAGGCTCTGCAAGTTAGATTTGAGCACCCCTTTCCAGCAGGGCACTACTCCATGACCAGAATGACTAAATTCTTCCTAAGCAAATTTCCAAATGCCATGTTGTAGCATCACCAGAGAAAGATACCCCCCAGTCAGATCTTGGTGATGAAGGTGAGACACAATGGGCTCCAAGAATTTGAAATCCCTCATCTGTGGAGGCAGAAATCCTAGGAGAATCGGTGATGTTTATACCATCAATGAAGAAACTCTTGTAACCTAGGGTTTTCAAATTACAGAAGAGGAAGAACAATGGAGGCTGATCTCCAATTTGTGACAGAGTCTAGCTAGGTGGCCTCAGTCTTGCTCTTACAAATTCTAATTCCCAGAAGTCATGCAGTTGTGTGTCTATCCATACATCCATTCATCCAACATTTATTGAGTGTCTACTCTGTGCCAGCTGTTAGGAGAGGCAATAAGGAAAACTGGAATTAATGTAGGCTTTGGAGCCAAACAGATATGTGCCTAAATTCTGGCTCCCTCGACTTCTTAGATGCATACTTTCATGCAAGATGATTAACTTTACTGAATTGGCATTGTCATTTGGAATGTATTTTATCACCTACATCATAGGGTGATTGTGAGAATAAGATATTATACATTTCTATAGTGCCTACTGGGCTTGGTACATAGTGAATAATCAGTAATTGATGGATATTATTCAGAGGCACGATACAATGATACCACAAAATAATCATTATCTTTTTCTTCCTATTCTCTATTGATGATCTATGTATATAACATCCACTTTCCTATCCTATATTGTACATGACTCAGAATAAAATGGATCTTTTCAGGGAAACAATACTCAGAGTAAGATTAGAAAATACCAAAGGCATCTAGGAAAAGTTGCTTACTTTTCAGAGGTTAGAGGAAGTCTTCCTACTATTTTGTTGTTTACCATGTATTATATGATAAGAAATTTGGAAAGACTTTGATAATGCTATATATGTTAATGTGCTCCAATGTTTTCCAAAGCATGTTTACATCTAGTATCTTGGTACTTTTCCTAATTGAGATCTGAGCTTATTACTTCCGTTTTATATATGAGAAAACTGCACAAAATTACATTACAAGCCAATGACAGTGCTTAGGCCAGAATCCACAGCTCCAGATCTAGTCCAGTAATTTCTCTACTCGTAGCCCAAGGCCTGTAATAATCAGCCTTTTGTGGGAAGGCCTTGAACAATTCAGCAATTAAAAAAGAAAAAGTAGCAGTCGATTCTGCCAAGGAAGGGTATACCTGGGCTGTGATAGTTTCTCAGGAAATCAGTTAACATTTTGAGGCCTGCTAGCACATTGGATTTTAATCCAAATTTATCTAAAAATAATTTTCAATTGACTTGAAACCTCATTTTCCTTCTGTTGACAATTTGACATAATTTTAACTGAAGCTAAGTTTATATATTCATATTCATCCATGGGGCATGACCAGTGCCTACAGTTTGCCCTAAGAGGTCAGCATTAATATTGTAATCCGTTGCAGGACTGTGTAGTGCACAACATGCTCTCCTGTACATGGTAGCCTTGCCTTTGCCTGAATGTTGTCACATTATTAGCTAGTTTAAGGGTTTTTATTTCTCCTCTGCAGTCACTGAGGAGCCCTGCAAAAGGAGCTCAAGAAGCAGCAACCTTGATTTTTAAATTAGTTTAACTAGACATAGAACAAATTTAAGATAAGTTTCACATATATTGTTTACAACATGATTCACATTTGTCTGTCAAATACTGTTGGTTACATTCAATTTATAAAATCAGATACTGAAATGTATTAAGAAAAATCTATATATTTCAAATTTCATACTAGAAACTTTATTTTAAATAAATATTTTATGTTTAGAAGAGGCTGGATTTACTGACTAGTAGAGGTGTAAATTTTATTTTTGACCAGCATTTTAAATTAGGAATTATGATGTATATATCCAGAATGGAAGTAACAGCTAGTATTTGCGAGCACTTACTATGCACCAGCTTTGTTCTAATTATTTTGTATTTCAAAACTTCTGTGATAGTCTTAACAACCTTTTGAGATAGATTTTATTATTATCCTGATTTTATAGCAGAGGAAATGAAGGTTCAGAATGGGTGGGTTATTTTTCCAAGGTCACATAGCTCTTCTGGTTGAGATTTGAACTGACGAGTGTCTCTAGAACCTGGCCTACAAAAGCCTTGGGCTAATTTTTTAAAAAATAAAACTTATATCATCTAATATTATCTTAGGAGGACAATGTCAGCATGTCATAAAACATGTCAGAAGTACAATCTGGATGATATCTATTTTAAGTTTCAAAGATAAAATTATTATGTAGGAAATAGATGAAATTCTCTAAGCAATATTTATTTATTTTATTATTTTTATAAGGTAATGTATCTTTGAAGTTTATAGCTATCTTAGAAAAAAACAAAACCCATGAGTCATAACTAACTATGGTGTGCCAGTAAGACTGTTTTAAGCAAAGAGTCTTTCTGGAAGAACATGATGGTATGACTTATTCTTTGTTGGGAAAGTACAGAAAAAAAATGTAATGTAATCATCACCATTTGATCAAAATATGGAAAATCTTAAAATAAACCTCCTTGATTCATGTATTCATTTTCAACTCTCTCATTTCAGACAACTGGCAGTGAGCATTTACTAGAGAAGATTTTTGTCTTTAATAACTTGAATTATTGGTGGGTGCACATTCAAAGACAATTAATGATTTCCTTCTCCATAAGAATTACTTTTCTGTGATATCAGAAATGATATACTGGATTGATTTGTGTGTTGCTTACACAAAAGTCAGAAAGATCTTGAGGAAACTAAGTTATGAACGCATCAGCGAGGCTCAACTGGGTCGAGTTTATGATTAAGATAACCGAGGTCAGACCTGAATAGAAACTTCCACTTGGTTTTGCTGATTGGTTTCTCTGTGCACTAGAGTTGTTTCTCAGTAGGCTCTGTTTTCTTCAGTGGAAGGTAAAGAACATAGTGGGAACCATATTAATAGCTCCAGGTTTTTGAAAACGACTTGGAGGTCTTCTGTGGAAGTATTTCAAAGGATAACCCTGCATTCTGAACAGCTGTATCACTTCTGTGCTGGCTTTTGACTCTCCCGTTAGCTAACCAGGGAAGAACCTGTTTTTGTATCAGGCTTATCTTAAAATTGTTGAAATTATACAATAAATTACAAGCAGGACTAATTTTCAAAATATTTAACAACTAGTAAGACATAAGCACTAACCAAGCAGAAGAGTCCCTGGCTGTAAATAATGGGTACATTCATCATAATTGCAAGTCAGATTGTAAAGGAAAATGGATTTTCAGAGAGATCCTCAATTTACCTGACTGTGGCAATATCAACTTAGAATTAATTGATTTATCTTCTATAATGGCCCATTATTGCTTAAGTAGTACATCATGATGCACATGCATGTGTGCATGCAGGCACACACACACACACAAATACTCACACAGTTAATTTTTCCAATAGGTATGATATCCTAATGTCATCAAATGAAAAACAAAAGGGCATACCCTGAATCGTCTCCAAGGCCCTTCGTAGCTTAAAAAAAACTTACTTTCTGGCTGCTACAGATGTGTTGCTTATGTCTTTTGTCTCTGAAGATTTGATTTTACCTCCTGATGAACTGTTGAAAGGTAGTAGCTCTTAGCTTGAGTATACAAGTGACATCTGTCTCTTTTCAAAGCCTCAGAACTTTTATGTGCATCTGGGAAGCTTTGTCCCCTGCATAGTTTCAATTACAATGAGTATTCTTTTCATTTTGGATCTTAGCAAAGACTTTTGCCACTGTGTGGCTGTGTGACAGCTGCTCTACACCCCTCCAGTGGTGGCCGACGTGATTTCTGCACCTGTCTTATGCTTAAAAATATTGGGGGGAGAAAATGGACCCAGCATGCTGGAAAATATTGACTTGTTTCCCATATTATGCTTAACTGCTGAAAGTCACGGATCTGGAATGAGAGGAAAGCCAGCCAATTTGTCAAGGTCACTAGCTCCCTCCCTGAGATGTGCTCTGTTTATCTAAAGAGTTCTGAGACAGGGTCTTACGTCCATTAAAGATGAAGGTTCACTGTTATTTTAGGGCTGGACTTGGAGATAGGCTCTCTGAAAAATGTAAACAACTTCATCAGGCCAGGTGAGATGAACCTATCTCTGTATGCATCCCCTACCTCCACTTTCTGTCGCCTAGATCCCTTCCCAGTGTAGTATTAAATATTTCACATGCTAAAATAAATATTCTGAACAAACAGCAGGTCAAGTAATCCATTTTCTTTTTTGGGAAAAAACTAAATCACATTCAGGATTAATGGAGAGGAACAAAAGCCAACAGCGTGGTTAAGAACTTGGATTCAGGAGCAAGAAAGACTTGGGTTCAAATTCCATTTCCTGCCCTATCTCTGTGATCTTCAATATATTACTTAAAATTTCTATGCCTCAGTTTCCCTATCCAGAATATGAGTAAACAGTACCTATCTCATAGATTTGTCATTAAGAATTAAATACGTTAAGGGACACATTATTGCAATGCCTCAAACATAGTAAGCCATTTAAAAGATACGGTGTTGGCTGGGCATGGTGGCTCATGCCTGCAATCCCAGCACTCTGGGAGGCAGAGGTGGGTGGATCATCTGAGGTCAGGAGTTCGAGACCAGCCTGGCCAACATGGTGAAACCCCGTCTCTACTAAAAATACAAAAATTAGCTGGGGGTTGTGATGCATGCCTATAATCCCAGCTACTCAGGAGGCTGAGGCAGGAGAATCGCTTGAACCCGGGAGGCAGTGGTTGCAGTGAGCCAAGATTGCACCACTCCAGCACTCCAGCTTGGGCGATAGTGAGACTCTGTCTCAAAAAAAAAAAAAAAAAAAAGGGACAGTGTGTGTGTGTATTTAATGTTACAGAAAAAGCTGGCAATAGGCTTGTGATATATACTGTGCAGCAAGGCAAAATGACTTGTCTTGTATTTAAATAAGCACACCATCTATTCAGAGGAAATCTAGCATTCAGAGGGAGTTTCTGCACAGTGACAAGAGAGGTACTGAATCCGACAGATCAGAATTCAAATTGTCTCATGTGATTACACCTCAATTTCTTTACCTATAAAATGGGTTAAGACCAAACTCCCTGCACTGTGCAAAGCCTCTAAAAGCTCTCTCTATGCCCGTCACACAGTGTGGCCCTTATATGAACTCATGCTTTTTTGTTTTTGTAAGGATTAAATAGTTGCAGCTGAGTAAATGTTTTGCATGTAGCTACTAAGGCTGCTTATAATTCAGAAATAATTTTATACTTCATAGGATGATGCTTTTATATTTCTAATGGTTCTTTTGCTGTATGGAGCCATTCACATAACTGAAAATGGTAAACATTTATTAAAAATATATGAAATATATTAAGTGCAATGTTTTATGATATGAACTAAATCTCAAATATCATATATATTTTGACAAAGATAGGGAAATAAGGATCTTTTGTTTAATATACTAGAGTCTCAGTGAGACTATCACAAGTGTGACATTCATGTATTCACATGATTCTTTAAACAGACATTTATTAAACATATAGTATATCTCAAAGCCTGCCTTAAGCATGTTTAGGATACAAAAAAAAGTAAGATGTTTTTCCTCCCTGTAAAATTTCCCTGAAAGGAAAATAATATAGATATAAGTAAATATAATTGAAGTTAGAAAATTTTAATGGCTGTAGAAGTAAAATAATAATAATATACAATTAGAGTTTAATGGGGAAGAAAAATGCTTTTGGTTGTATCAGAAAATAGTTTATGTAAGAGTTAAATTTGGTTATAAAATATAATTTGTCAAAAAGCAATGTTCCAGGCAGAAGAAATAATTTGAGCAAATTAGAGATAGACTCTGAAGGAGACGTTCAAAGAATGGTAAATTGTGGTTTTGTTGGAGCATATTGGTATTAAGAGTAATTGCATAGAGAAACAGAAAGACTAGGTTGAGCCCAGATTGTGTTAAGTCATGGGGAGATGTTAGAAGTTTCTGAGCTGCGAAGTGACAAGTTTTCTATTTAATGTCTGGCTTTGGGCCCGTGATTCTGAACCACTCAGAAATCTAGAGCTTTTCCATTTCATAGTTACAGTATCCATTCCTCTCTGCACACATTGTTAGAATCACAAAACATGTGAGAAAGCTATCCTTTTATGTGTGCATTGGGAACACAAGCCCTGTGAAGTTGGAGGCTGCTGCCCGTGTCTAGCAAGTCTGCTGGTGTTTGCCAAGCATAAGCAAATGGACTTTAATTTTCACATACTATAAGCATTTGAAACGTACATAGCGGTACTCCAGTCACGTTTAATCCTATACTCACTGCAGAATGGATGTTTTCAACCTAGCAGGTCCTAATTTTCATATTGGCCATAGTGACTTTTTTTTTTTTTGAGATTGAGTTTTGCTCTTGTTGCCCAGGATGGAGTCCAATGGCGCGATCGTGGCTCACTGCAACCTCCGCCTCCTGGGTTCAAGCAATTCTCCTGCCTCAGCCTCCCAAGTAGCTGAGATTACAGGCATGTGCCAACACGCCTGGTTAATTTTGTATTTTTTTAGTAGAGACGGGATTTCTCCATGTTGGTCAGGCTGGTCTCCAACTCCCGACCTCAGGTGATCCACCTGCCTCGGCCTCCCAAAGTGCTGGGATTACAGGCGTGAGCCCACCGCACCTGGTCTTGCCATAGTGATTTTTAAAGGGGATGTTTATCATAATATTTCCACAACTGATAGTTTCTCGGTAAATTTATTATTGATTTGGCAAAATATATATTTGAATAAATACAAATCATAGAAATTTGACTGCATTCTTTCATATTTCTGAATGGCTCCATTGAACACCTTAGGAATGTTATCAATGCAGATTATAAATTTTTGCTAATGTTTGACAAGAAATTTGTTATATTTGTTTGCAGGATTACATGCTTTTTCCAGAGTCTCCTAACCAAATAGCTTTAACAGCAAAGAAAAAAAAGGACACAATTATAATTTATCTGATCTGGAATTATGTCTTTGATCTCAAAATTAATACAAAGCCTAATTAAGAGATCCACACTTGACACCTTCTCCTCCCTCTCTTTTACTGAAAAGAACATTTCACTGAAGTATTGTATTGGACTGGTTTACGTTATGATTTATGGATTCACATTAAGTTTCTGAGATTTTTTTTACTTCATTTTAATAGCAGGATCATAGGAATGAAGGGAGCAAATAACAGATTGTTATCATTTAATATGTTCAATTTCATCAGTTTGTGTGATTACATATGTGGGTTACCAGTCCAGGATGGAACACCCCCATGTCATTGTGGTATTCTTCCTGTAGATATAAATTTTGTAAAGAAAATGAGCCATGCTATATCTTATGGTTAAGCTCTATAAATCAATGACTCTTAGATAAATAATACGTTAATAAAATCTTCCCAAGTAGATCTTTAATTGAGAGCATTGAAAATAAGAATCAGCCAGTAGTCACAAAGTATCACATAACACATGTAGTAACAGGTCTGCTCTCTTAAAAATGCATCTCCATATTGTTGCACAAGTGCATTTATCTTTTATCCTATCCTTGATCTAGATATTTCCTAGACATTCTCCCTGTTCTGTCCATTTTGCTTCTTGGAAAATATCTTTGGTCAATGCATTCAGAAAAGCTTTATTAAAACTTTCTTTGTACATGGTACTATGTTATACGATGCCTCAACTACCAGGTTTTTCAGTCTGTCTGATCACAGTTCACCAAGTGGGCATAATTTGAGAACTTCGAGAAGAGCCCTCTCCCTAAAATATACAGTCATGCACTACATAACAATGTTTTGGCCAATGAGGGACTACATATATAATGGTAATCCCATAGGTTATGATATTGTGTTTTTATCCTACCTTTTCTACATTTAGATATGTGTAGATACACAAATACCATTGTGTTACAAATGCCTACAGTATTCTATACAGTAACATGCTGCACAAGTAAGTTCCTAGCCTAAGAGCAATAGCCTATACCATATAGCCTAGGTGTGTAGTAGACTATCATCTAGGTTTATGTAAGTACACTCTGTGATGTTCACACAATGACAAAATTGCCTAATGATGCATTTCTCAGAACTTATTCCTGTCGCTAAGCGCCACATGACTGCATATTCCTCTCTTGGCCAGCCTAACTTAGTGCCAGTGATCAAAATTTTTTCTTTAAGAAATAGTATATTTTATTGAATTAATCTGTATTTTCCCTAAATTTATCAAGATTTAAAAAAAAAACATTTGAAAACAGAACAAAAGAAAAAGTATGTGAAACCAAGGGTGAGAAAGGTAGGGCAAAAATACAAATTATAAAGTCCTAGAAACTTATTAGTGTCTGGAAACTTATTCGTGTTTGTCTCTGATGCTTTTGGATATTTGCAGCAGGGGACAGGGAGACAGAGTAAGAGAGGGTGGGGGAGACAAAGAGGGCAGGCTCAATTGCTTAAATAACAACATATTTTAAAATAAAGTTATGTAGAAGAAACAGAACCATTCCCCTTTCCCCATGGACCCTCATAAAGAAAATACCTTGTGATATAGTGAAATGGTAATTTCAATAATGTTCTAATAGTAAAACCAGCATTGAGTGTGATAGCTCTGTTTCTTAGAGTCCTTTAATATAGTGGGACCTCATAACAACTCAAGAAATGCATGTGTACAAGAGACCCCATTAGAGAGTAATCAGAGAGTAATTGGTCCTCTAAGTTACAACGCTGTCCTGGGGCCATACCTTGGAAAGATAAAGATTTAGGCATGAACACCTTGTTGTAAAGTAGTTTATCTAAGTGTTTTTTTTAATACAATCTTTAGAGTAGAGCTGGCTTTCTTTTTTTTTATTATATTTTAAGCTTTAGGGTACATGTGCACAATGTGCAGGTTAGTTACATATGTATACATGTGCCATGTTGGTGTGCTGCACCCAGTAACTCGTCATTTAACATTAGGTATATCTCCAAATGCTATCCCTCCTCCCTTCCCCCACCCCACAACAGGCCCTAGTGTGTGATGTTCTCCTTCCTGTGTCCATGTGTTCTCATTGTTCAATTCCCACCTATGAGTGAGAACATGCGGTATTTGATTTTTTGTCCTTGCGATAGTTTGCTGAGAATGATGGTTTCCAGCTTCATCCATGTCCCTACAAAGGACATGAACTCATCATTTTTTATGGCTGCATAGTATTCCATGGTGTATTTGTGCCACATTTTCCTAATCCAGTCTATCATTGTTGGACATTTGGCTTGGTTCCAAGTCTTTGCTATTGTGAATAGTGTGGCAATAGGGCTGGCTTTCTAAATTGAAGGTCAGAGACAGAAAGAAGGCTCCCCTGGAGAGATTAAGTAAAAGTCAGGGATTTGGGGCTGAAAACAAGGGCAGCTTAAAAAGATGATTACCTCAGTGTCCTTCTTGGAGCTGGTTGTGTACATGGCTAGATTTTAAAAGTGCAAAATATTCTAAGATTAAGATTTACTAGCACCAAGAAAAAAGACTGTAGGAAATTTTTCATTAGCAATTCCTGAGTCATTCATGCTGTGGAATACATGAGACAAGATGTTTATCAAGAACTTCCAAATACATACATAGATCCATCATTTGAATAAGAGAGGGATTAATTCTATGTGTGTGCATGGTGGGTGTGGTGGGGAGAGAAAATGGGGAGGGACAGAGATGAGAAATGTGTAGTTCTACAACTACACTCAAGAATATAGATGAGTCTCATAAAACATGATGTCAAATGAGAAAAAAAATGAGACTCAAAGGTACATGCTTTATGATCGCATTTATGTAAAGTACCAAAACAGATAAAGCTACCCTATGCTGTTACAGGTAACAGTAGTGTTACCTTGGGAATGGGAATAGTGATTGGAAGAATTAGAGGGGGCTTTGAAGCACTGCTGATGTGTTCTGCTTCTTGATCTGTGTGCAGAGAACATGCGTGTGCTCAGTTATTCATCGAGCTGTACATTGACCATATGCGCACTTTTCTCTATGTATATTATATGTCAACAAAAAGTTTTTGTTTAAACTATACAAATGTCTCTCACATATTAAAATATTGCTAACTTAATTATGCTGCTGCTATCCTTTCTCAACTTTCCAGCATGCAGGTCAAAATGTGATCACTATTTCCAAAGAACAAGATAATTATCATTGGATTTTAATTCTTTCCCTCTCTACTTTCTCACAGAATTAATTATCCAACAGAGTGCAGGCACACCTCATTTAATTGTACTGCATTTTATTGCACTTTGCAGATATTATGATTTTTACAAACTGAAGTTTTGTGGCAACCCTGTTTCAAGCAAGTCTATGAGCTCCATTTTTCAACAGCATGTGCTCATTTCATGTCTCTGTGTTACATTTTGTTAATTATTGCCACATTTTTAAACATTTTCATTATTATTATATCTATTAAGGTGATCTGTGATCCGTGATCTTTGATGTTACTACTGTAATTGTTTTGGGGTCCTGCAAACTACAACCATAAAAGATGACAAACTTAATCAATAAATATGTCCTGACTGCTTTGCTGACCAGCCATTCTCCATTTTCCTCCCTTACTGTGGGCCTCCCTATTCCCTGAGACACATCAAAGTTGAAATTTCACCCATTGATAACCCTACAGTGGTCTCTAAGTGTTCAAGTAAAAGACAGTCACATTTATCTCACTTGAAATCAAAAGATAAAGATGATAAAGCTTAATAGGGAAGGCATATTGAAAGCTGAAATAGTTCGAAAGCTAGGCCTCTTGTGCCAAACAGTTAGCCAAGTTGTTAATGCAAAGGAAAAGTTCTTGAAGAAAATGAAAAGTGCTACTCCAGTGAACACATGAATGATAAGAAACCAAAACAGACTTATTGCTGACATGGAGAAAATTTTAGTGGTCTGGAGAGAAGATCAAACCATCCACAACATTCCCTTTAAGTCAAAGCCTAATCCAGAGTAAAGCCCTAGATCCTTTCAATTCTACAAAGGCTGAAAGAAGGGAGGAAGCTGCAGAAGAAAAGGTTGAAGGTAGAAGAGGTTGGTTCATGAGGTTTATGGAAAGAAGCCATCTTCATAACATAAAAGTGAAAAGTAAAACAGCACAACACTTGAAGTGCAAGTGATGATGTAAAAGCTGCGGCAAGTTATTCAGAAGCTCTAGCTAAGATAATTGATGAAGGTGATTACACTAAACAACAGAACTTTAACTTACACTAAATAATCTTCTAGTGGAAAAAGATGCCATCTAGGACTCTCATAGCTGGAGAGGAAAAGTCAATGCCTGGCCTCAAAGCTCCAAAGGACAAGCTGAGTCTCCTGTTAGAGGCTAGTGCAGCTGGTGACTTTAAGTTGAAGCCAGTGCTCATTTACCATTCTGAAAATCCTAGGGCCATTAAGAATGATGCTAAATCAACTCTGCCTGTGCTGTGTAAATGGAATAGCAAAGCCTGTATGATAGCACATGTGTTTACAGCATGGTTTACTGGACATTTTAAGCCTCCTATTGAGTCCTGGTGCTAAAAAAAGATTCAAAGTATTACTGCTCATTGATAATGCATCTGGTCACCCAAGAGCTCTGATGGACATGTACATGGAGATTAATGTTGTTTTCATGCCTGCTAACAAAGCATCCATTCTGCAGCCTATGAATCAGGGAATAATTTTGACTTTCAAATAGTATTATTTAAGAAATACCTTTTATAAGTCTCTTGCTGCCTTGGATGATAATTCCTTTGATGGATCTGGGCAAAGTAAATTGAAAACCTTTTATAAGTCTCCTGCTGCCTTGGATAATAATTCCTTCGATGGACCTGGGCAAAGTAAATTTAAAACCTTTAAGGTAAGAGTCACCATTCTAAATATTGCTACGAACATCCGTCATTTATGAGAGGAGGTCAAAACATCAACATTAATAGGAGTTAGGAAGAAGTTGATTCCACCCCTCATGGATGACTTTGAGAGGTTCAAGACTTCAGTGGAGGAAGTAACTGAAGATGTGGTGGAAATAGCAGGGGAACTAGAATTAGAGATGGAGTGTGACGATGGAACGGAATTTCTGCAACCTCATGATCAAACTTGAATGGATGAGGAGTTGCTGCTTATGGATGAACAGAGAAAGTTGTCTCTTGAGATAAAATCTCCTCCTGGTGAAGATGTTGTGAATATTGTTGAAATAATAACAAATGATTTAGAATATTCCATAAACTTATAAACTTATTTGATGAAGCAGTGGCAGAGTTAGAGAGGATTGACTTCAATTTTGAAAGAAGTTCTACTGCGAGTAAAATGCTATCAAACGACACCATGTGCTATAGAGAAATCTTTCATGAAAGAGTCAACCAATGCAGCAGACGTCCTTGTTATCTTATTTTCAGAAATTGCCACAGTTACCTCAACTTTCAGCAACCACCACCCTGATCTGTCTGCAGCCATCAACGTCAGGGAAAGACCCTACACCAGCAAAAAATTATGACTCTCTAAAGGATCAGATGATCATGGGCACTTTTTAGCAATAAAGTATTTTTAAATTATAAGCACATTGTTTCTTTGACATAGTGCTACTGCATACTTCATAGACTACAGTACAGCATAAACATAGCTTTTATATTCACTAGGAAACCGAAAAATTTGTGTGACTCATTTTATTGCGATATGCACTTTACGGTGGAGTTCTGGAACCAAACCTGAAATATCTCTGAGGTATGTCTGTATTTGTTTTCCCCTGCTGTACAAAAGTACAAAACTATGTTTAAGTAGCATGTTTAATTCTTGATGTCATTATTATCACATAACATCTTTATATTGTTATACAAAATACCTTGCCCTGAGGGTTTCTCAAGGCTGTGCTTAGTGTTAACTGGAAGCCAATGCTAATACTGAAAAAAAAAAAAGGGGGGGGGGGGGGGGAGTTGGATTTGGGATCAGTGTCTATCTAGATAGGCTTCCCAGGATTTCAGGAAAAAATTCAGAACAGGAAAGAGCATCTTGAAGATATACCATAAAAAGATGGTATTTTTGAGTGGTATAGTCAGTTTCTAATTTAAGAGTAATTTCTTTCTCACATGTGTTAAAGTGTAAAAAAAAATCTAATAAGATTTAACACTTCAAAGTCATTAACTAACTAATTAACTAATGAATCCACACAACAGCTCTATGAGGTTTGTGTTAAATATCTACCATTTCACAGATCTTGTGTCATTTAGAATCTCTTCTAGCTTTTTTCGTCTCTGCTCTTTTCAAAGTCTCTAAAAAGAACGAATTATTTTCATGTCTCCAGTGAAGGACATGTATCAGATTTGTCTCTTGAGAAAATCCAATGCTTTGTGAAGTAAATTTCCAAAGCCAGTCAAATAACTCAGTGATTTTCCTATTAATATGACTCCAAATTTCTGATATCCCTTGCCCTGAGAAGAAATTTTGTTTGCCCTGAGAAGAAAGAAAAATCAACCTATCTGCCTGCACATAATAGGTGCTCAATAAGTGCCCATTGGAATTCTTCCTTTGTAACTCTTTGAATAATTTGCTTTTGCTTAATTTAGCCATCATTTCACAGACTCTATTGGAATTTTTAAAAACATAAATATTGATACTGTGTTTTCTTCATTTAAATGCCTAAAGTATTTCACACTAGAAATGTGATAGTTACTAAGTTATCAGGCCATTTTGGTTTACTGTAATAACAATAGCATGTTCTCTTGAGTGCTGAGTATGGGAAGGTGTGATATGTCCAAGTTTGGGGTAGAGAAAGGAAAGAGAGAGTGAGAAAGTGAAGAGAGAGAAAAAAGGGAAAGAGAGAGACACATGCACACACACACAGACAAACACACACACACACACACACACACAGAGAGAGAGAGAGAGAGAGAGACATTATGGCAATGTTTTAAAGAGAGATTTGTAGGATAATGGAACCAATTCCTCAAGTAATGTTTATGAAATGGAAATGATGTTGAATTACTAGAAAAAACACAATACTAACAACAGAATTTTTCTGTTGTGTTGCTGAACAACATTGTTACAGAAGAATACGTAATAGAGCAAGTCCATTAAAGGATATTAATAGAGGGCTTGCAAATTGCTGGTAGATCCTTTTCAGGTTTGATTTAATAGTGATTGGTAAGCGTCTAGGACATTTAATCATTTTTGATATATTGCAGACTTGGCAATTTATGTGTTTAATGTGAGAATTTACACTTCACCACTTGAATCAACTTGCTGCATTGTGAAAATATCTAGCAAACGACAGGAGAAAACTAACTTTTACTGAGCACCTGCTGTGCCTGCAAGTATATGTTATCTCAATTTATCCTCAAAATTGTGCTGGGACATGAAGTATTGTTCCCATTTTACAGATGAGGAAACTGATACCATGTCGTGCTACCAGGCTAACCAAAACTGCCCCCCAGGTTTGAACTAGACTTCAGGTCTAGTTGATTCAAAGTCTGCAATCTCCCTCCTACACCGTGAAATAAAAGTAAGTCTTCCACGAACAGACATAATTTGAAAACCTTTAAAACTCTGCCGGCCCATCTATCTTAAAATGGTTTTTTCAGGTAATCTTCTGTATATGCTGATGTACTGATATAATAAAAACTTGGATATAAGAACCTCTTTTGTCATTTTTTGCTTTTGTCTTCTAAAATGTCATTTGTGTGCTCCCTCTTTCAGCCACACTTGGCTCACGCGGCTTGAATTCTGGCTGGCACGGGCAGTGCGGTCAAGGCTGCAGCTGTTAGCATCCCCTCCTCCCATGCTCATCATGAGTTCTGCAAATGAGCCCTGCAGACTGATATTGCGTTCTGCAGTTTATTTGACAAATAGCTTTTGTGGCCTTTGATTTTTTTTCAGATCACTTATAAATTCTGGCAATAGACAGGTTGTTTGTCAGGTTCAAATTCCATACATTTGAAAGGAAAGAGGTGAAGATTCCTGCGTTCAAAGTGGACTCTAACCTTAAGATTTATTTGTAAATTTTACTTAAAATTACCTTGAGAGGAACCTAAGATATTCTCCTGGCAGTGACTAGTTGCAAATTATTTCTATCCTTATGTCATAAATCTTGATAATATGTCTTTTAAAATGAACTCGAGAAATGTATTTTGTGTTTATAGTGCTGGATTTTAGTGAGTCAAATTGTGTTCAGGCAGTATGTTTGCTTCTTCACGTTCTGTGTGACACTGGAGTAAAATGGAGACTTCGGTCATTCAGCTGCAGGCTCTAAGAAAGTCTGTTGTAACTGTGCATTTTAATTAACCGACTCAGCTGAGGAAATATTGTCTCTCTACTGTGGTGTAGCTGTCTGCCTTGTAAAGTACCTCCCTGGATAAACAGAGGACTTTTATTTCTTAAACTGCCTTTCCCCCATCGTCTTTAAGAGTATGCTGGGCTTTCTCTTTTTTATTAAATTACAGGTGGAGAAGGTTGAATTAACTCTAAAATGATTCTTCAGCAAATGCAATTGCATTTTTTTACAACACTTTGAGCTATGATATAGTTACTGCAGGCTGCATACGGTTATTGGAGCATGCAGAAACATTTAGAAACCTAAATCTGTTTTGTCATATTACCAGAGATGGCATCTGCACTTGGGTACAGTTGAAATACAAATTGAAGATCAGATAGGTTTTTTGTTTTTTTTTTTAAAACCAATCAGTGTGCTACTGTGAACTGAGCTAACAAAATGGGAATAATTTAGCCATTGATTACTTTTGTACAACACACTGCTGGATCTTAAAACTGAGTTGAATATGAGGAGATAGTCATTGTTCAAGGAGTTATATGCAAATTTGACCTCTGGAAATATAATTTGTAGGTTTCATATTTAAAGCTGCTGAATACATTTTGTCAGAAACTTCTTGCTTCTATGGTTAATTATAGATTAGTTAACCACTGGGCTTCTTTTATTCAGTCATCATGAGACACTCTATGCAAAACATACATATATTTTTTAAGAGACATGGTCTTGCTCTGTAGCTCAGGCTGGAGTGCAGTGGTGCAATCATCGCTCACTGTATCCTCCCTGGGCTTAAGCACTCCTCCCACCTCAGCTTCTAAGCATGTGCCATCACACCCAGGTAATTTCTTTTTCATTTTTTGTAGAGATGAGTCCTTGCTCTGTTTCCAGACTGGTCTTGAGAGCTCAAGTGATCCTCCTTGCCTTGGCCTCCCAAAGTGCTGGGATTATAGGCATGAGCCACCCACCACACCCAGCCTATGTGGAATTTTTGAATCTAAAGCAGATTAATGCAAATTTCAGAACAATGGTTTTCCATCTTTTCAAACTATGTGCTCTGGATCCCAGGATTCTCTACCTAAGTTGGACCAAGCAGATTCCAGTACTGAAAGCAAAACAAATACAAAACCTAACTACTTATTTTACTTGTTCCTCTTTAAAAAGAATGAAAACAAAGAAGAATTGAAAAAAAAATTAAGTAACCACTGGGTGTATCTTAAGCAAGAGGGATATAGGGGTAAAAAATGATGCAGTGACCACAGTGAAACCATGGAATGGATAACAAAGAGAGAACCTGAGGATTGCAGTTCTTGGAAGATTGTTACAAGTACAATGAAATTAGTTTGGAATTTCAAATAGAAGATAAAAAAAAATGGACTGCAAAGTTCTCAAAAGTCCTTATAACTACAAGTTTTTATAACTAAAGTGAAGTTTTATTTCAATTTGCTTATCACATATGTTCCAAAAAGGAATCCACTCTGTGGATGACAAAGTTTACCATGGTCCAGAGGCTGACAAATACTTAACATGAAAAGGGATATGGATGGTCTATAAGTCTGCCCTACCTTACAAATCCTAATTAAAATGCAACTTAAAATATATTAGGGAGGAGGTCATTTCTAAAATTAAACTATAATTTACAAAATTATAGTTCTTCATTTATAGGCCCAAACAAAAGAGTTGAATACAAATAGAATTTTTCCCTCTTTTTACATTAAATTATTAGATGGTGTCATTTTAATTATTGCTTTCATGAGAGATAAAACTATTAGTATTTTCCTTTTAACTCAGTCTGAAGGCATATATCCAAGTTGTATGGATTGACTTAAAAATTGGATAGAAAGAAAAAGTGAAAGAAATTTTAAGTGGAGATGAGAAAGAGAAAAAGAAATTTAGTGCAAAGGAATAAAGGAATGAACAGAAAGGAGGAAAGGAGAGACTGAGAAAAGGGAAGATGCTTCAGTTCTGTATGATCTAACATGCCTTCTGCATGATCAGCGTTTAGGAGGTAAAAAAGATGAGCATTACTACTTGTCAGCTTCTGAGTGCTGGAGGCCTCCAGTAGAGTGGTTACTTTGGAAATGTGTAAAATCAGAGGCCAAGACCTAGTTTCTGTCATAGTGTAGGGTGTTCCCTTGGTGTGGGTAAGAGAGGAGAGGCCTCGGAATGCATCTAAAGCTGAATCCTTGCAGAACTGGGGCTGAGATAAGGAGACATCCAAGCTAAAGAGCAAAGGACTTTTCTCAGGAGGACATGGACAGGGAGAGTTCACAAATGTATGGCTTTCAAACAAAGGTTGACTACCCAGCCTCTACAAAAATGAAGGTGTATTCACAGCCAGATTTAAATATTATTTCTTTGTCTCAATTTTTCATAGCTCTTATTTCCTTTAACATATCTCTCCAAATGTTCATAGCTTTGGTAACTATCACAGGAAAAAATGATTGGTAGATTATTCACAACACACAAGCAATTTAAATCAGAACATGATCCTTTAAAACTGTATTTTCCTAAGAATACGATTAACCTTTGAACAATATGGGTTTGAGCTGCATGAGTCTACTTACACGTAGATTATCTTCCGACTCTGCCACCCCGAGACAGCAAGACCAACCGCTTCTCTATCTCCTCCTCCTCAGCCTACTCAACATGAAGATGCCAAGGATGAAGACCTTTAGGATTATCCATTTCGCTTAATGAATAATAAATATATTTTCTTTTCCTTATGATTTTCTTAATAATATTTTCATTTTTCTAGCTTACTTTATTATAAAATACAGAATAAGATACATATAACATATAAAATATGGGTTAATTGACTCTTTATATTATCAGTAAGGCTTCTGGTCAACAATATGCTATTAGTAGTTCTGGGGGAGTAAAATATTATATGGATTTTTGACTGTATGGGAGGGTTTGTTCCCTTAACCCTCACATTGTTTAGTGGTCAGCTATAATTTTTGAAGCCTGTTAAATGGTAAATGAGAAGAGTGTATATAGTGAAAAAGTGTATATTAAATTAAAACTAAAAAAAGTTTTTATGACTACATAAAGAAATATATGGTTGATACAATTAAGTTTCCATAGAGTTGAAATGTTTACTGTAGATTGTTTGCAACATTTATAATAATGACCAGAAAATCAATTCAACAACATGTATCATGCATAAAAGACTGTATCAGCCACCACTGGAAGACGAAAGAAAAGAAGAGATTATCCATTTCCCCAAAACGTGATACAAACCCATTAATAATGCTAACATAAGGTAGAATGTGATGCAGTCTCTGGGAGAGGGGAAAAAAAAAACAGAAAAGAGGGAAGGAAAAGATTAATAAGACATCTGGAGTGAGCAGAATTTGATCTATTCTGGAAAGGCTCAGAAATTGACTGGAGGACTTGGGAGGGAGGAAGGGCATTTCTCACAAAGGAAATTGCTTGATCAAAAGCACAGAGATTGGGAAGCATGGGCTACTTTGAGAACCTGCCAGTGGTAGAGCATGGGAAAGGTTAGGGCAATAAAGGTGGATGTAGTTGGGCCTTGTTGGGAGGCTGAGGACATTGGTTTTATGTACCACAATCACTCTTCAGTATTAACTACGTGCCCAGATGCCCTTGAGCTTATGGAAATTTAGATTCTATTTCCTGAAAGTCCACCAGGAGTCTGTTATTGAAAATAAAAGTAGGTAGTGTAATATGACTTTCAAAGCACATTGTGGTACTGAGATTTTTAGCAGTTCGAACTAATGAAGGGAAGGAGAAAGTATTATGTGCCAACCTTTGTATTAAATGATTTTATCTACATCATCTCATTGAATCTTCATAGGATCTTTATGAGTATTAAATTATATATGAAATGTACCAGGAAAAATATTTAACAAATGCTGATTCTTTGCCTTCTTGCAACAATCCCATGATAACTACATTGTTTTACACATTTTTATTAGGATGACGATGTTGAGACTCAAGGTTTCACAGTTACTAAAATCCCAGAAACAGAATTCAAACTGGATCCGTAGTCCAGGTTCTTTCTGGTGTACAAAGTTGTCTCTCCATGAAAAAAATCTAAGGAGAAAGACTTTGCATAATGGCAATTCACTGAAAAAAATTTTCAAATATAGTTTATTGAATGAAACATGGATTATTTACCCTGCCTTGGCTCCTTTGGGAAGGCCCAAACTCATGTTTGAGAAAAATACTGAGGAATCTATACAGGATGATTTCAGAGTGCTTTACAAAGGTCTTTGCCCCAAGAAGCACTTTCCCCAACCCTGCTGGCTATGCCTGTTCTTAATATATAACTTTCTTACCTTTAGCTGAAGGCTTTTATCTCTATTTAAAGGTGAGTGCCCTTGGAAGGGACAGTAATCCTGCTCTCGTTCTGGGAGCAGATATTTGATAAGGCATAAGAAACCAAGAAAGCTCTGGGCACCACTGGATGGAGGAATTTCAATATGGATATTACTGCCAAATAGAGAAAATACATGGAAATGGGATGCTGAGAAGACACAAGGCAGATATTTCAGACTTGACTAGATTGCGCTGTAGAGTTAAATCTGGTCCATCTGTCCGATGACTCCAACCATGAAACTGACCCTGTGACTTTCTGACAGGATCAACATTTGATTGGGAATTCTAGAAAAACAGGCAAGGAAGTGCACTCAAAGAATTAAGAAAAGATCTGCAGGCAGAAAACAACAGAGAAACAAAACAACCAAAAAACAAACAAACAAACAAAAAAACACCAGGAAAACCTATTAGAAATAGGAAAATAGAAGGAATGTCAGGCTTAAATTCAAGAATGTGATGGCGAACTTAGAGGAGGGTAAATTAGCTTTCAAGAAAGTGAATTACAGGATCTCCATCATTTGGGATTTTTTTTAACATTAAGAAATGTATAATGTGAGCTTTTGGCTATTTTGAAATCTACTTTGACTTTCTCTTTTCATCTATATCTAGCTTAATGCTCTTGCATTTTAGTGTAAACTAATAAAGACCCCACACATCTGTGTGTGTTAGACCATAAAAGTGACCAGAGTAAAGCCCATAAAAATATATGTAGATTTTTACATTTTATTACTTAGTCCTCCTTGTAAAAGTCCAAAAGACTAAACACTTGCTGCTTTTTAATGAATGACATGAGATAGGCTGGAGTGGGTGCCACAGGCTGGAAGGAACACTATACTGGCAGATGAGACTTTAACTAGCAGAGGGATGTTCTAATGGTAAATCACTGGAAAGTGTTTCCTAAAGGGATCTGGAGACGTATGATTTGGCTCTGAGAAGCCTTTTGTGGGTGGGGTATAAATTATTTTAGAGCAGTCCTATAAAGAAGTGAAAATGTATAGGATTAATGAGTGAAACTTACAGGAAGAGAGACTCAATATAAAGGGCTCTGTTCTTATATTTTAAGGAAAATTATCTGAGTTTACAAAAGGCATAAAACGCTTTTTATCAAATCATTAGATAATATATTACAAATTCCTGGTACATAATAAGGACTCAATTATACCCAAACATATTCACATTATACGAAAAATATTCACCTAATAGGAAAAAAAAATATATATATATATATATATATATATATTTTCTAGGCATGTACAACGTGTCTACCTTGGTGGAAATACAAATACGTATGTAATATGTCCTCTGCCATATTAGAAAGATCTTTAAATATTCCATTTTAATAATAATTCAGTGATGTTACCTAACCCTCTATTGGAAGCAGTACACAAACCAAGTATTTATACCTTTCATATTAAAATTTTGAATACATTAGGCAAAATCCCTTTCATAAATTGACTAGTACATGCCAACACTAATCTCAAAGTGCTGAGTTTTAAACTTCTTGGAGAGTTTTCACTATGGTAAACTTCCTAGAGTTTTCACCATTATAACTATTTTCACTGTTGTACCTTAGAGAGGTTTCACTGTTGTAATCCTATCACACATTTATCAGAATTTTAAAAGCTACTCTACTTCTTTAATATCAACATGATGCATTCTACAAGTTTCCTTTAAAGCTCTTGTGAGATTCTGGTTGACTGCATCAAGGATTAATGAGGGAAACTTATAGGAAGACAGTCAATACGAGGGCTCTGTTGGTAAGCATATTCTTTCCTTTAGAAAGTACATAGATCAATATTAATGACCAGGAGCACTTTTTTAGCTACATGAGGGCCACCCAGTTGAAGCTATGAACACCATTCAATGTAGCATAGCCTCATGATACTGTAGCTTCACTGTCTGACGACATTTTCATTCTACTCCCACTTCATTAATAAGCTTTAGCACCAAGAATGCTGAATAAGGATTTACATTTAATTGAAGCCATTTCCTCCTTACTGACAAAATGTATTTTCCACCCTGCATAGATGTAACTGATGTGATGAAATGTCAACAAAAATTGCCTTTGCTAAATGTAGTATTTGCCTTACTATTTTATATGCCAGGCCAAAAAAACTATATTTTACCCTTGAGAAGACAAAATTCTGATTATTGGAAAGAGTGTTTCTGATTGGTGAAATATAGTTGAGTACCCCTATACATAAAGTCCTATACTTTGTTTTCTAGGAGTTAGCTAATTAAGAAGGAACACAGTAAGCTTTAATACTTTGTAAGACTGTAATTCAACTATATATCCTATTTTTTCAATTGAAAATCATAATATACTGTAGAGGTGTTTTATAGATTGTAGAGGAAAGAGAAGTGTCAGCCAGCTTTAAATTTGTTTTATGTCCTAATATTTAATGCAAGTGTATAACTTTTCTTTTGGCGATAATGCTGCTCTTTTGAACAGAATGACTGAATTGTGTTTGTTTATAAAGGAAGACATTTTTTGGTGATATAGGAATTACAGACTCTTTCAAATAAGGAGAACAACAATTTAAGAGTGGGAGAAAGGAATAAATGAGAATCCTGATTGGGAGAAGTGGGAGCCCTTAAAAATAAAAAGAAAACATGGAGAATTGTTAATAAAGTTATTAATTATCATTACAATATTTTCTGGAAAGGATAAGATAGAAGCTCTTTTTCTTTTCTTTTTTTCAATAAAATGGATTATTATTGCTTATAGAAGTTCTGTTGTTAGAAAGTATAATTGTAAAATACATCGTACTTGCTTAGTCTTATATCATGTCCCAGATATTCCTGTTCTCTCTGTGTTCCTGGAATTTTCCTCACATGTTCAGGATCCCTAACTCAAGAGCATCCATTCATGACCCTATGAAGTTATAATGTCAGAAAACTCACAACTGCTTCCCCACCTGAAAAACCATCATCGTCTCTCTGATCTTTAGATATGCCATAGGAACTCAGTTGTCAAAGAGGAACAGTCTGTGTCTTCTTAAATTACAAACATTTTGAAAATACACCTGCTACTTCATATTGGTAAGAGCAGCTACATCCAGCGGAGGAAGCTTTTGGTCATTCTTTGATGAATTAATGATGTAATTTTGCATCAGCAATGACATATAAAAGAAAGTCCTTGTACATTTATGCACCTTTTTATCCAGTGACTTTTCAATAATTATAATTGATAAAGTCAATAGTAATTTCTATACTAAGAGGAGATCTTGGGCACAGTCTTCCACTGGAGTGGCCAGGGGAGAAACATCAGAGCAGATATCATGTGACTGATACCTGGAATGCATGCTAATTCTACAGTAACATGTTATATGCAATTACTTTTTGCTTAATAATGATGTCATATTGCCATATAAACATTATATTGATCCAGTGTAAAGTCAACAAGGATTGAACAAAATGATACTAGGAAGGGAGTGGACAGGTAAACGTCCTGATTGAAAGCCCTTGCTGTAGTTACCTGATTTGAAATACAAGTAGAATTTTCAATGAGTTTGATAAGTATTTGTTTTAGTGTTCCCTGGTCAGTGTCTTTATGTCTGTTGTACATTGTGATAATCAGTGTAAAAATCATAGACTTAGATAACATGAGGTGGAAGAAGCTTTGCCTATGCGAAAACAGAAAATCAAAGACAATGTTCTAGACTTGTAATGATGTAAAGTGGGCTTGGGGTTCTGTAACATGGAGGTTACTGATTTCTTTTTGGCTCATGCCAAACATAGAACAACAAACCCCACTCAGTATCTCACTAAGGGCTTTTTGAAAGGAAGAGGTAGTTGCCATTTTAGAGTTTACAAAGTACTTTTCACGTTTCATCCTCCCAATAACCATGAGCAGTCAATAGTAAACATCTGTTTTACATATGAGAAACTTCATGTTCAGAAAAGCCAGGAAATGTACCTGCGATGACTTGATTAGCTAGTGTCAAAGGAACTGGAATTTAGGTCTTAATTTCTAAGGCCCATATTCTACCATGCCTGGCTGTGATATTTTCCTCAAATGAAAAAGAATCATAAATTATTGTTATTTAGATTTTTTTGGTAGTAGTAACTATCCAAAATCATCACCAACTTTTGGAGGCTAAAAGAATTTGGGTCCAATTCTGTAGGCTATTATGTTAGGAAAGCAGTGACTTTCACCTATGTATTATTATTATGTCTTTAATTCGTTTTTAATTATAGCTATTTGATACAAACTATTTAACATCCATCCATTTTATTTCTCTTAAAACTTATGTCATTCAAATTTACCTATATATTCTTTTGTGCTCATTGTTTCCCCCAACTGCCTCTGATTTTTAGTGTAGGTAGCTAGGAGAATACAACAACAGCAAAACTCCATGGGTTAGCTACAGATCTGGATTCTAATGAGAATCCAGAGCAAAAAGGATTAGATGAAGCAACACAGTTTCTGAATTTTTTGTTTCTCATGGCTTGATTCTTACTTGCCATGTCTGGAACTCACTTTGTCTCAGGCTTCATGACCTGATGCTTGTTTCTGATGCAGTCTAATCCACACTTTAAATAAACGATTTGAGTTCTCATTTTGGTAAATGTCAAGGGAAGAAGAGCTATTTCATGCACCTACAGCATCCTAAAACCTCTTGCCAAATCCATGAATCTGACTCTGCATTATCCTTCCCCAGAAGGAGAGCATAATTTCATTATCCATGAATCATCACCTCTTAGACTGTAACATCATTGTCAGGGAGCCTAATAGAACCAGTGTTCAGCTGGCTGAAAAGGGGAGGGAGGGAGAAAGCGCTGAGGCAAAGCACAGGTCACTGGCACAATCAGCAAACTGGAGAGTTCTAAAGCCGGAAGGGGAGGCCCCCCTCCTTTGACACCTTTGACATATCCACTGACCAGTAAATAACTGATGCTGACTCTTTTGATATTAAAATTTTTCCTACCTACATTACATGTATCTTGCTGATGAAAAATATTAACCCATTTAATAAAAATATCAAAATGTTTAGCCAGCATCGATGAGTATAAGCATTTTAAAATATTTCTTATCTATTCTTATTGCGTTGTTACTCGCTTTTCATCTTGGACACTTATTTCTAGCCTTCAGTACCAATTCTATGGCCTCTGTTCCAGCATTACTATAAAAGTCAAAATAAAAAGTATAACATTAAAAAATTACATTATATTATATTTGCCAGGGAAATGAATTAAATAAAATTCAAATCTGATTTACTAGTCAAAAAACATGTTGTAAACCACGTTTACATAAGGATTCAGGATAAAAAGCTAAAATGTGTGAAAAGCTGTGGTTAGTCTAATCAGCCACTAGATGTCACTGCTGCTCCATAGAAAGACAATTTACTGCGTGTCTACTTAGGTAGTTCACTCACCAAATCAAGTAAAAAATTGTTTAAATTCTTTGAAAAGATGTAATGTCAACATCCTTGGAAAATACAAACTCATTTCAATGGAATATATCTTGCATAAGTATTACTTACAAGACTGTGGCACTGGGACTATTTAACTACATGCTGTGGTAGCACTATGTGTACTGGGGTTAATAAAAATGGAAAAAAAACTCACATGCAGTTTAGAGACTAAATCTCATTTCTTCTCTGTTTTGGTAAAGCAAAGTATTCTGTGTTCTGTTGTATAGTTCAACAGGTCAGGCTTTTTTTTTTTTTTTTTTTTTTTTAACTGTTGTCACCTTTGAGGGAAGTCCAATATTTTATGTAAATATGTACTAGAAAATAAATATCAATCACATTTCTCTAATCTGCATGAACTTGAAATACTTATACAAATAGATTTATGATATGTAGTCCAGAAAGTACCATGAGATGGAGGTGAGGCAACAACTTTTGAGCAGGAGACTGGCAGTTGGCGTTTTAAAATTTACAGTGGTAAACTAGTTATTAAATCTGCAAGAATTATATGTCTGTGCTTAGAAGATACTGAGAGCTACAGAAGAGTCATTCTCAAAGAGTGAGGAGGAAGAAAGAACTTTTTTCCCATAATTTCATGTCCCAAATCAAAATGAGTTTTACCACCTAAGGGATTTTATTTTCGTTCTTATCTATTATTATGTTTATTAGGAAAGTTAGGCATTAAAAAGTGACCAGCTTTCAAAATATTGGTGATTCATTTAGTGTAATATTTTATATACCAAGTAGCTTTGAATTTTAGAAATGCTTTTCAATATAGCAAGCATATTTTATATATACTAGTAGCACCACAGCATCGAGAATTTGCAATAATTCAAAAATGTAAGTATTCCTTGCCTAAATATATTTGGTATCCATCACAAGTAAGGCAGAAGGTTAAGTGAAAAATAGAAATGGGGTTCTTCACTTTAAGACTGCATTTCATCAATACAAACATCTTTAGTACAGGTAAAAATGAGGCTAGCCAAAGAAAATTTCTTTTTAAGATGGAATATGTATTTCCTGATGCTTTATGAAAAATGTAAAGTTACAACTTCAGTAAAAAACATCACAATAAGCTCAGTCATCCAGTAAGCTGTGAGGAAGTATCTGCATTATTAATCCATTGGAAATAGGTGACTTTTTGTCATGAATACATGTATATTCAACAATTATTCATGGGTAAATATTGTAGCTACGATGTTTTTCTGAAGTGGCATCTATTGTAAGATTTAATCAATATCAAAGTACCTTGAGAAATCCACTTTAAATATTTCTTTTTCTTTATTGCTTATAAAAGTATGATTTTAACAATCTGGCATCCTTAAAATTTTATTTTATGGTGACTTGCCTAGATTTTTCCTCTCAGCATATGAAAAACCCCCAAACAAGAAAAAAATTTAGTAAAAATAGCCATTCACTTTTTCTTTGTTGCTGCAGTGATTCTGTTTTCAGAGAAGAGGGACATGGCTAAAGATGTAGGGGTTGGCAAGCCAAGTTAAATGAAACAGCCTCAATGTTGCAGTTCCTGATATTTGCTTCTATAATAGAACTGTTCATTTTGGAGGATGAAGGAGAATACAGACTAAATATATCTTTCTAAAAACCTTAATTGACTGTGGTTCAAGTTACTCAAATACGGAGGCTATGATATTTGTGCTGCAGTCAATAAACTTTCACCAATGACATAAAAACATGCATGCAGCTTGCAGATTGCCAACAGGGTCTGTACAGAATTGTACTGATGGACGAGTTCACAATACAGATGAACAGAGGGACACTGTAATATCAGCAATAGAAAAGCAACAGAGAACTGTCATAGTGTTGGTCTTTTTTCCTCTAAGATTCATTTTATACATTTATTAAGGTGTTATCAAAGTCATCCTTTTCAATGAGGCTGTGGGTGGAAGGCATGTCTTGGAATATGTTCTCTTTACACATCTGAATGAAGTGTCTGTCATTAGGGGACTGGTGTGTGCAGGACATGTAATGGAACACAACAGGGCAGCCTGACAAATCCTGAACAGAACAGGACAGAGCTAAGGATTCTACCAACTACATTAGGGTCTTTGAAAAAAACTGGAAAGAGAAATTCTGGTAAGCTCTCAACCACATGCCTGTAGCAAGCTGCTTTCCAATTCGCGAACCTTATGTGAAAACTCCCTAACTAACGTGAGGTGTGGTGGAGAAATCTGGCTTCTCAATGCTGTTTCATTTATTTATTTATGAAACACACAGGCTAGAAGAAATTGACAGTGAAACCTCTAATCTGATTTTACACAGCTGGGTTTCAGAGACAAGGCTGAGTCGAAAACTTTACATTTTTGTCATCTCCTCACATTTTGCAGTTGTCTGCTTGCAGTATTTTAACCCTTCATCACTTTGTCCCTGTGCTTGCCTTACTGTAATTCAGACACCTCTGGAAACTGCTCAGGGTGCCGCTTTAACCTAGCACCATCTTTTGATAGTTTCCTGCAATCTTCTTTTTTAAGTCAGGCATTGTTTTAAAGTCTCTGCCTGTCTGTAAAGTGTTCCCATAACTGAGTCATCTCCAAGAATCAGCTCAAGCTCTGAGTACCTGGAATCATTCACCTCTTTCCTTGATTTGCCAGTGAGGTGCAAACCTTCTATAACTGTAGATTTGGTCCCACCAGGAGGCTAACAGCAGATGTGGGGGATTACTTATGAAAGAAGTTTTACCTTAAAACAAATGCGACATTAATGGAATCAATAAAGGGTCTTATACAATAGGTATTATATTAAACAGGAGTTCAAGCTTCACGTTGATTGTGGTATTTAAATTTCAATGGGTTGTTTATGTATGAAAGGAAAATGACCAGTATTATGAATGCACTAAAACGGACAGAGAAGGACCTTGCCAGCAAAGTGAGAGGGAGAAGGAAGGGGAGGGGGGCATCGCGTTCCCTTGATAGTCACCAGAGTTCAATAAAGCACCACTTATTTCCCAGCTTTTAAGAGCTCTTTTTATCACAATGGTTCATACCTCACACTCCCTGGAGCCCGATTTGTTATAGGTGCAGGGTCCCGTCCCATTCAGCAGCATCTCGCTGGTCTCCGTGTTGGTGGGTTTATAATCTACATAAAATTCCTGGGTGCTGGGAGTCATTTGCTTTAGGGACTGTCTTTTCTTTTTCCTGTGCCTTCGCATGAGGGAGCGCTGCTGCAGCTGCTTCATGCTCGCAGGGTACCGCTTCCATGACACGTAGATAACCAGCAGGATGACGAGCACGGACAGGAAAAGCGCCACGCTCCCCGCAATGATTTTATGGAAAGAGATGTGCTCGGCGTCAGCATCGGTCTCTGGGCCGGGCTCTGTGGCTCCCACCGTCGGGGGCAAAGGGGGTTTGCTCTCATGCTTCGGCCTGGGGAGCTTGGGCTTAAATGTCGGCTTTGGGAGAGCCCTGGCCAGATCAAACCTCTCTGTAGTACTTTTGCCACAGATGCTGTAGTTCTTAACTGCATCGATCACATTTACTCCTTGCAGCTCTTTGGGACTGGCACAGATAATTGTATTCTCCCTTAGACCTTTAAAACTTTTCAGCCAGTTTACAAGGGAGCAAATATTTCTGCTGCATTCCCATATATTCCCAGCAAGACTGATGTCATTGAGGGATATCCAAGAATCCAAAATCTCTTGACCAATAAATGTGAGCTTGTTGGAATCCAGGTTGAGGCGCTGCAGATTCGGGACACACTGGAAAACACTGGGTCCACTGAAAGCTTCGATCTCATTGCCTGATAAATCAAGCCTTTGTAAGGAGCTCCAGGTCCAGGACATGGTCTGTCCTATGACACTGATTTTATTCCACTGCAAGTAAAGGTTCTGAAGGCTGACCAACCTTGGAAAAAGGGCCAGGTTGAGCTTGGAAAATTGATTGTGCTCCAGGTGAAGTTCTTTTAGTCTGATCATGCCAGCAAAGACATTCCTGGCTAAACTTCGGATCCGGTTATATCCCAGGTCCAAAAGTTCCAGGTTGCGGCAGTCTTGGAATATTCGCACAGGGATGGTTCTCAGGGAGTTAGACCGTAAATGTAAACTCAGCAGCTTCCGCAAGCCCCGAAACTGTTCAGATCCCAGAGAATGCAGCTGATTATAGGACAGATCCAAGTTCCGTAAATTTGTCACAGGTCTGAAGGTATTGTTAAGAAAATAGGAGATTCTATTGGAACTGAGAATCAGCTCTTTGAGTCTGCGTATTCCATTAAAAGCATTTTCGTCAATATTGCTGATATGGTTATGGTCAAGGTATAGCCAGGTGAGCTGGTTGAGCCCTTTAAATTGATTATACTTAAGTTTTTGAAGGCTGTTATAGCGAAGGGACAAACCTAAGCAACCAGCAGATATACTTGAGGGTATCTCCTGTAATTTCTGAGATTCACAATATACCATTTTGCCTTCACACCTACAGCCCTTAGGGCATCCTCGTTCGGCAGAAGAAAGCATTGTCAGTAAGACAGTGGGGGCTATAACCAGTGCTACAGCTGATCCGCTCAGTAGCCTAATTACATTGAAACCTGGAAATAAAAACAACTTAGAAAAGTTATCCCCCCAAAAAGGAATTAATCTTTAATCAAGCAAAAATAGGCATATATTTTTCATTTTTAAAAATTTAAATCTAGATAACATTTAACATCACATATTATCTCTTTGTAATTAAAGAGAATTGTCTTTAGTGTTTTGTTTTCTTAAATAGTTAAACAAGGAAACGTGCCACTAAGCAAATAAATTCATATGGTCTTAGAGCAGAGCAAGATAATCTCTAAAATAATTAAGGCAGAATTATTACACACACTAGAGGTTTTTTGTTTTTTGTTTTTAAGAAGGAAAGAAGAAAAATGACAAAACATACCCATCCTTTGTATTGTTCAAAGGTCGTCCTTAGGTCTTTTGCTTTGGCTTAGGGGCCAGTTGCATGACAGCCCCTGTCAGCTGCACTGTAGTGAGTCAGGGCTCGCTGACACCCAGGAAGAAAAATTGGACCCCTTGGGAGATGGACCAATTTTGGAACATTATTCTTTGCCAGCCACGCAGAACACTCCAAGAACAAATAAATCCCAACACCGCATTCGCAGCAAAACATCAAAATCTTCCTAGGTAATAGGATCTTCATGGATATTACGTTTTTGCATCTTTACAGTTTTTTGGGGGGCGAGGAGGGGGCGGTTAAAAAAAAAAAAACTGGCTCCTACAATTTCTTCTTATCGAAAAACATGATGTATTCCTCCAGGCAATGTGGGGCTACCTGAGCTGCCACATCTGTATTCCATAGCCCAGCAGTTCCCGTGGTGAGCACCCAGTTCAGCCACAGAGCTGCGTTGGAGCCCAGAAGGCAGGAGAGCCCCGTACCGCGCACACGCTCAGCTCACTTCTGCAGACTGTCATTCTGAAAGCTGCTTGGACTGTTGCTTTGGTTTCAGTGAATGCAGTCTTATGTAAAGCTGCCCCCAGTGGTGAAGAACATTATGGGCATGTGCAGAAATGTCTCTCTTTTATCTTGCAAATGAGCAGGCTCTCTGCTGGAAAATGAATGATTCTTTTGGGTGGCTCAGTAGGAACTGAATGGTCACCGTGATCAATAACTAGCAACATTTTCTGTGATTTCCAAGTCTTGTTTTACAATTTGGCAACGTCTTTATTGTCTGTGTCCACTTAATTGCTGAACATGTGCTGCCCAGAGTTTTTCTGGAGCTTGACATTAAGTTCACAGACCGAACGTCAATTTTTCTTAACCTCAACGCAGGCTTTAAACTGAAATTTGTAAAATGAATTATTGAGCTTTTCACAGAGAAGCATTAACTGCCTGCCCATTTGACTTCTTGGAGTCACAGTGATTATATTATGCAAGGTGTCTCAGGATGTTAGAACACAAACATTTTGGAATAGAGGGGATGACTGATGACAAATGAATTAATGTGTCCAATAGCCTTTCCGGTTTTCTCACAGACGATATAATTGATTTTATGGCTATGGTTTCATTTGTTGTTTTGGTTGTTGTAATTTTCTTTTAATTAGAAGGGAAATAAACCATTTTAGTGTTAGTATATGAATCAAGAGATCATTTGGTTCATACTTTATTGATGTTGCAGCTATTTATTACACTAATAATATTTATGGAGCACTTTCTAAGTGCTTTAAATGGGCTACGTTGTTTTCTCTTTAAACAATAGTATGATGTGGGTCCTATTATAACCTCTCTTTTAAAGATGAGGAAACAGACTTGGAGAGGTAACTTTCTCAAGGTCATACAGCAAGCAGGTGGTAGAGCTGAGCTTCTGAAGCAAGTCATTCTTATGCTGAACCGCTAACCACTAGATGATCCTGTTCAACAGCATTGTTACCTTCATTTAAAAAAGAAGTCAGTGAAAAGGAAGCCGATTAAAGGATTGGGGCAAGGAAGCCGTGATCAGCAAATCTTTGCTTCTTCTATTAGAATTGTCTAAATTTCTTTTGGTCTGAGGTTCCTAAAGAAGTATAAAAACTAAGGCAGGGTAGTTTAGTGATTAACAGCATAGATTTTGGCACCCAGATTCCAACTCCTGGCTACAATTTACCAGCTATGTAACCTTAAGCGCGTTACTTACCTTCCCTATGCCTCAGTTTTCTCATCTGCAAAATGGGCATAAAAACAAAAACTCACTTCATGTTTTGAGACATGTTTTGAGAATTAAGTCATTTTAATATCTGTATGTTACTTAGAACAGTGTGTTGCATGCAATAAGCCTGTGTAAGATATTTGAATAATATTAACTTTATTTGTACTTGCTAGGATTATGTACTGAATATTGACTATACTGACCTTTGTTAACTCACAAAGAACAACTTTAGTGAGCATTTTTAAATACTGTATATGGTGGATTTCTGAGATTTACTCAGTCTTGCCTTCTTTGATGAGATAACTTCCTTTATGTTCATCATCTGAACTTTATCTTTAAAATAAATCTTTTGGTTCTGTGGACCATAACTAATCATATTTGATTCTTTTCATCTCCAAAGTAGAACATAATAACATCTGCCATGCAGAGGCATTTTATTTAAAAATAATGGTATTCTTGAAAAAGTTTGCCTTGTTATTTTTTGTTAGGTGAACTGTCTGTGGAAAACCATGGAGAGTTTTCACATTCTCCAAGGATGAAATGTTTGATAAAGTCTAGTAATGACAATCAAAAGGGGTCCTACAGATATAGTACAATGGATATTACCAATTCCTTGGGCAGTATGTTCTTAACAGGGCAGTGCTTTCCCCCAGAGTTACCTAAGCTGTGAATACACATGAAACATCAAGTGAGTTTCTTAAAAAGATAGACTTCCCAATCCCTCCCCCAGGATTCTCATTCTAGGGGGATGGAAGAGTGTGTGCTTTTCAATAGTCTCTGATGAAATAAGTTTAAGAAACTCACTGTGAAGGAATGATTAAAAATAATATTTTCTCCTAGTAGGAAGAGAGGGTATGCACACTTATAATACTGAGATGTAAATTCCATGCGGACAAAGACAATGTTTTGTCTACTTCATTTTTCCTAATATCTACAATAGCACTTGGCACATTGCAAATATGCAACAAATAGTTACTGAAAAAATATGTTTTTATAGGAGTCACAAGTACAATGGATATAGTATAACTGATCATGTAATGTTCAACATTTGTACATGGGATTGAGTCTTGAAAATTTCCTCAGTCAGTGAGACTGGAAACAATTTTGGAGAAAGTATTCTTCAAGGAGGTATATACAAAGATAAAAACTAGAAACTGAGAAAACTTAGCTGATCAGCAAGTGATCTTTACTTTTCACAGAGATATCTCTTGTCTTCATAGTTAAACTACAAATTTCATGAGAACAGTAAATATGCTTTTGACTATTCCCCTTTGCACAGTACAGAAGGGTAATACTGAACCCTTACCATTTAATATCCCAAATGGGCTTGACAACTTGTATCTCTCAAAAACAGACTAATGGGAATTATATATTGATAACTTCTCTCTCACACCTCTGTTGCTTGAAAGGCTCTGAGTTTTCCCCTCACTCTCCCAGGTAGTCATTGAGACATCTGTTTTGCCCAAGAGCTGCAGAGAGCCACTCCAGAAGGCTGGAGAACCCATTAACTTTGTGCTTATTGCTCATCATACTTTACTTCCCAGTGACAGAAGAACAGAGGAACCCACTGAGAATGTGGGCTCTCACTTTGCTTTTCCTGGGATAAATCTTCTTGAATTATTTACGGTGAATATTATTCTCTGCTGTGTTACACACACATTGCTGTTAGTTTTCAGACATTTTTCTGTTATCTTGGTTCCTGATCTTAGTGCATAGTTCTGACTTTACACCTACCCTTTGGATCTTATAATTGATATTTAGTCTTAATACTAACAACTGAGGGTACAAAATATTAGAATGAATAAATAAGACCTAGTATTGGCTAGCACAATGGGGTGACTATAGTCAATAGTGAATTAATTATACATTTAAAAATAACTAAAAGTATAATTGGATTGTTTTTTATACAAAGGGTAAGTGCTTGACTTAAGGGCGTGGATACCGCATTTACCCTTATGTGACTATTACACATTGCATGCCTATATCAAAACGTCTCATGTACCCCATAAACATACACACTTACTATGTACCCACAAAAATAAAAAATAAAAATAAAACAAAACTATATGATAGGAATGATGTGCTACAATAAAAATTGCTTTGAAGCAAAATATATTGATTGACAAGGAAAAATGTTCCTAATAAAATAATATTAAGGAAAAAAATACTGACCATCAATCTCTTTCTCAACAGTAATCAGTAGCCACTCTTTGACTGAGTCAGCCTCCAGGAACTGTATATGGCCGTACCCTGGCACGATCCCTTAAGTCGGCATCACAACCAGGTCTGAGCTGATTCAGGATAATAAATTGTTTGAAGAGGGAAGATTATCCATGAGGCTAGTTGAGAAATCCAAAACAAAATAATGTGATTCTAAGCCACACTGAATACTTGAGGCTGCAGAAATTACTGCAAAGACATAGAGTAGTCCCTCAAGAGAAAAAGAAAAGACTGTGTTCTAAAAGATTTCAGTAATTTGCCTGTATACTTTTTGAAAGTTTTTTCTCCTTTTACTTGTCGACTATAGTGAGCTGATTATTTCTGATTTGCCTTTCAGCAGAAGCAAAATTATATTGCATTATGTATTCAGAAACTAGCAACTTCTTTTGCACTTAATATCACATACAGAACAAACCGTAAACTACCTGACAAGTTAAATATCCCCAATGCATCTAGGGCCTTAATGATTTATACAATTATAAAAATAGTGTCATGTATCTAAAGACTTTTTATTTTATTGTGCTTATAGGACTTCAAATAGCTAAACGTATTTTGTTTAAATTGGGTAAATAAATCAAATCTCAGTTTGGCAATACTGCCAAATTTTAGTCCAATATGAAACTGAGTTGCCAGATATGAACTTAGAAATTCATAACTGAAAGAGGATGTACTGATATCTTAACAGTTGTTGACTTACAGATATTTTATTTATTTTACAAATATTTAATTTGAATAACCATTATGTGCTAAACACTGTTCCAGACACTGGGAATACATCTGTGTGCAAAATAAAGGCCTGTGCCCTTGTGAAGATTACATTCTAAAGGGATAAGACAGACAATTAAAAATAAACATATACAGTATATTAGTAGGTCATATGTACTATGAAAAAAAAGAAAAATATAAGGAAGATTGGGAGTGCAAGGTATGAGGTGGGCTGAGTTTTAAATAGGATGGTTAGGGCCATTAAGAAACTGGCCTGAGCAAACCTTGAAGGATATGAGCTTGTGAGACTTAAATGTATATATGGGGAGTGGCCAGTGCAAAGGCCTAACGTGGAAGCAGATCATGTGTTCCATGAACAACAAGGATGCCAATGAGTCTAGAATGGAGAGACCAAGTGATAGAATAATTGAAGATGGAGGTCATGGAGGGCTTTGGATGACATTCTAAGAATACTGTCTTTATTATGGAGAAAACGGGGAGCTAACTGGAGATTTATGTGCAGAGTTGATATGTGATCAAATTACCTATTAAAAGGATCACTGCTGTGGATTGGATGTTTTCATTTATCCTCCCCAAAATCCATATATTGAAACCCCAATTCCCAATGTGATGGTATTTGGACATAGAGCCTTTGTGAGGTAATTAGGTCATAGTACTGGAACCCTCATGACAGATCAGTGGGTTTATAAGGTTAAAAAGAGACAGAAATGAGAGAGCTTGCTTCTTCTTTCTCTCTACTACAAGAGAAGGCAGCTATTAAGAAGCCAGAAATCAGGCTCTCTTTGACATCAGGTCTTCTGGTACCTTCATTTTGGACTTCCCAGCCATTAGAACTGGGAGAAATAAATGCTTACTGTTTAAACCACCCAGGATATAGTATTTTTGTTTATAGAAGCACAGACTGACTGAGATGATCAGTCTTAGCAGGGGACACAGTAACGAGGCCACCATATCAATCCAGGAGATAGATGACGGTGCTTGGGCCAGGGTGTTGGCAGTGGAAGTGGTGAGCAATGGTTAGATTCTGGATATATTTAAAATAAAATCAACAGAACTTTTCTAAGGAAATAGAAGTGGAGGTATGAAATAAAGAGGGAAATTAAAGATGGTTCATTTTTATTGGCTAAGCAACCCTAGAGACAGTGAAGCCATAACTGTTTTCGTGGGTCAAATTTTGTGAACAAGACCAAGAGTTTAACACATTTGGATTAAATCTGGATTTGGCTCTCACTTTTCTTCACTTTTATGAGACTTTAATTCTTGAAAATATTTCTTAATCTTAAGCCTCAAAGCACCATGGTGTATTTTTAAATATTTTAAAGGTATTTTTTGAACAGAAAGTTATGAAATGATTTGCAAAATTAGCCCCCAAACAACAGCAAATGGATTTCCATTCAAATGACCTAGACAGAGGCAACATCTTTGCATATGGCCTTGGAGGGCAGTAGAGCCAAAAGATTTGATGAAAATTGAAATGGAAGATTGCATGAAGACTAGGTAAGGAAACATTTGGACTCAACACATGTACTGTTTATCGCATATGTCAGTTGACATTTGGAATTTGGAACTGATTCTGCGCAAACTTCTTAGGGTCTCAGTTTGCTCATCTGCAAAATGGGACTCATAAAACCTGACTTATAAATTTTTAAGGATTTTTACTTAGGAAACATTTTCGTGATTTATGTGTAAGTACATTGTACAATATTTATAAAGTGTTACAGATATTTTTGCAGTCAGAATATCTATGACAAAATTAATTTTCCCTTGATTCTGTATAGGTTCTTTGGCCATGAGCATATATTAAGGGTTATCAAGGGTCATCAACATGACCAAGGGCATGCCAGAATTTACTAATATTATAGGAAACATTCCTCAGTATTTCTTTTCTACTAAGTTTAATACCACAACCACTTATTATACAGAATACACTATTGATATTCTGTGTATTCGCTTATAAAGTGCTTCCACCAATAGATGCACTTGATTTAGCTTTTGTAAAGAGTTTAATGTTTGTGACCCAACAATATATCAGGGTTGTCAGAATGCCAATATAGAGTTTCCTACAGCTGTGAAAATAATTTTCTTCATTTCTAGTTAGAATACTCATATGCATGTCTACATTTGTAATTATATCCAGATCTTCATCAGAGCATTAACACTTCCCTGAAATATCCTTGATTTCCATCTGCTTGCTTTAAGGGCTCCATTAAAAACCCTGTCTGGTCACATATGATTATGAGTGAATATCTCTGACTTAGATAAATGAATAAAGAATATTCCAGGTCCAACCATTAAAATGGTCTCTCAGTGTCTTTCTGGAAAAAGACAAATTTAATGAATGAGACATTACAAGGTTATCCAACATGTCTCCCTCCCATTCACCTGAAGATACATTTATGCAGCAGCATCAATCCATATTCTCAGGTTTTATTGCATTCCTCACTGTCACTTCCTGCAAAGGTAGTCCTAAGGTAAATATGGGAATACGGAAATCTAGCCAACACTATAACCTTTAGTGGCAGACTTCTGAAGGCTGAAAAGACTACATGAATTCAAGGAAATACTTTTTTTTCTTCCTTTCAGTAGGAAAGGTAAAGCATACACAAAAGTAGAGAGGCTAGTATAATAAATATCAACTCCAAAAATTATTACTATTTTGCTAATTTTATTTCGTTGATACTCACACCTCTTCCCACATAAGTGCAATATATTTTTCTTTCCAGAGTATTTTGAAAGCAAATCTTCAACATATGTCTTGTTTTTTTTTTTTTTTTTGAGACAGAGTCTCGCTCTGTCACCCAGGCTGGAGTGCAGTGGCATGATCTTGGCTCACTGCAAACTCTGCCTCCCAGGTTGAAGTGATTCTCGGGCCTCAGCCTCCCAGGTAGCTGGGACTACAGGTGTGTGCTACCACGCCCGGCTAATTTTTTTATTTTTAGTAGGGACAGGGTTTCACTGTGTTAGCCAGGATGGTCTCAATCTCCTGACCTTGTGATCTGCCCACCTCAGCCTCCCAAAGTGCTGGAATTACAGGCGTGAGCCACCACACCCAGCCAACATATGTCTTTATAATCTGTCTCTCTCTCTCTATTTATCTATCTACACACACGCACATTTCAGTATACATTCCTAACTAATAGCCTTTTAATTTAACCATCTAGCATTATTATACCTAACAAAATTAACAAGTTCTTCAAGTAGGTTTGTTTGTATCAAGATCTTAGGAAAAGCCCACACATTGCATTTGTTTTTGATGTATTTGAAGTCTCTTTCATTTTGTAATGCCATTGATTTGTTGGATGCCAGGTCATTTGGACCGTAGCTTGTTCCATGTTCTGCATTTGGTGGTTTTCCCATTGTAGGCTTTAACTTGCACAGAGTCAGTTTTCATGGCGTATATGTTTAACAAGAGTCTATTCATTAATTCGAGCAGAATATCCAGCCCCAAAGTGGATATTTGGGGCATCTACTCATTCTTGGTAGCAGTTTAAGATTTGAAGAAGTTTTGAGTAATACAGGACTTAGAGCAAAGTTGTACTTCTACTTTGTGGTATTTATGCCATCAGAGAATTCAGTAATGCGTTAAATGGCAAGTTTGAGAACTTTGTTGGTTAACATTCATATCACCAGGATTTCTGTTCTTCACATCCCATCACAATTGCCTTTTTGCCCTTAGTCAGCAACAGCAATTATTTATTGTTGGTACTTGCTAAACAAATCTGCTAATTTTTGTATTGCCGTTGAAGTGTTCATCTAACTGAGGCACAAAAAATTCTTATCAAGAGGATAGCAATCAAAATTCATTTGTAGTCACTTAAGCTGAGAGAAATCAGTTTTCTAGCTTTTCTTTCAGAACAAATTCCATCAAGAAACATGTGGCACCAGAGTCACATTGTAAAATGTCTAGTTTAATATATATTCCTAAATTTCCTGTATTTTCTCACAGTGGAGAGAAGACTTTTAGAGGGACTATAAAAACCTCTTAACCAAATTTATACCTTAATATTTGATGTTTTACTTTGCATCTATGACTGTGCCTTGAATGTAAAGTCAGTCAGTGTTCTTTAAATGGTATCATAACATTTTGCTATATCCACTTCACATATATTCTGATGTAACAAGAGTTTTTGAAGAAAATTTCATATTGTATTTTTAAAGCACTGTATGTAATAGTTTCAACTGGATACACTGGTGTGTTTTGAAATTTGACTTCCTGGCAATTATAGCAGCATTAGGAATTAAATTCCCCAGTCACCAGGAGGAGAAAGATAATAGACAATCTTGATTTTGATAAAGAAGCAGCTATGCCATAGGTTGGTTTTATTTTTATTTCTGAGACAATGTCTGATTTAAAAACATTTTTATTTTAGGGCCCAGACCTGAAAGATATTAAACTTCTGACAAATGAGAATCCCTGAATAGTTTGCAATTAAGTAGCAGAGAACAGGAGTCTGTGGGTCCTTATATTACTCTAAAATATGTCAGCTTATATGTCAAACCGGAGGATCCTTCCTTATACTGTTAGTACTTGGTAGCTGTGGCCATTCCCAGTCGAACAGTTCCCTTAAGAATGTTGGGGAATGCTTAGGATACTCTTGCGACTAACAGCAGAGCCCCCATGTGGCAAAATTGTAACTCAAGCAAAAATTTCCTTAGTCCCTGGTAGCAAATGCCATAGATCCTTAATAAAAATAAAATTAACTTGTTTATTCAATAAGTATTTATTAAACTCTTACACTGTTCTTTGTGCTGGGGATACAGTAGTGAATAAGACAAAGTGCCTTCCACCGGAGGACTTCTTGCATTCTTGTTGATGAGATGGTAAAAAATAAAAATAGCTACACACTACAATGTCAACCAGGAATAAGTGCTGTGAAGAAGACTAACAAGGATAAGGGCAATAACCATTTGATACTGTGGCCAGAAAAATCCCTTTCTGAGTTGTTGACATTGGAGAGCAAGTAGGGAGCAACTCACATAATCCTGTCACCTTAGATGTAATCTCCTTTTGGGTTTTCATTGGCCACCAGTAAAAAGGAAAAGAAAATTGATTTTTATATACTCCACACTTCTGACACCAGAGTGTGGAGTTTTTCCATACCAACCAATTCTCCAGCTCTCTGGACATCAACTGAGTGTCCTACAATTCAATTTCCCCCCAGCACCTCCTTACCTCTCCCTTACTGATTTTCTTTCATTTCCACTTTGTCTCCAGGCGCCTATGGTGACCCAGTTCTTTTTGGACATTTTTCCACTTATCAACAAATGAATCCTATGGTTTTAGCTGATAATGGCTTATAGTATTAGCTTTCTCAGGATACTTGAAATTTAATAGGTAAATCTGAGAAATGGAAAGTATTAAGGAAGCACAGAGAACCGCATTTTATGCACATACTGTAGCTTAAAAAGCAAATAGGAGAAAAGCCCTGTATTAAAAACATTCATCGTTGCTCTTCCCTCTCAACTTCTTACCCATTACTCTTTTTAGGTGCAGTCATTTTATTTTAGCTATTGTTTAATTCTTATAATATTTTTGAATTTTGTTGATATTTTAATTTCTTGCTATTTTAACTGAGGATTCAGTATCATTTACTCTCCCTGCTTCCCATGTTAATATGTTATTATTACGGTATTAAAAAAATAGGCCATATGACTCACAGTCACTGTGTAAACAAAGACACTGACGAATTAAGTGGTGTACTAGACTATGTTGCCATTCTCATTCAGCGTTTTGCTTTTCTTGCAGTTTAAGGATTGTTCCTATTTTCTTTCTCTCTCTACCTCTTTTACATTGCTGTTTTGTCTGTATCTTGTTGTTTGTCCCAACATTTAAAAATATATGTCAAGGGTCGGGCACAGTAGCTCACACCTGTAATCCCAGCCTACTTTGAGAGGCCAAGGTGAGTGGATCACCAGGTCAAGAGATCGAGACCATCCTGGCCAACATGGTGAAATCCCATCTCTATTAAAAATACAAAAATTATCTGGGCATGGTGGCAGGCGCCTGTAGTCCCAGCCACTCAGGACGCTGAGGCAGGAGAATCGCTTGAACTTGAGAGGCACAGGTTGCAGTGAGCTAAGATTGCACCACGGCACTCCAGCCTGGCTACAGAGCGAGGCTCCATCTAAAATATATGTGTGTGTGTGTGTGTGTGTGTGTATGTATATATATATATATATATATATATATATATATATATATTATATATATGTCAAATGCCTGAGCTTTCCAAACACTCAAGCAATTCAGATAATCTCATTTGCCTGCAGCTCTCCCTTTCTGGGCTCCAATATCCAGTTCTAGCTGTGTACCTAGTACTTCACCATTTTCCACAACAGGATCCCTAGTTCCTGGATTCCATGTATTTTTTTCTTAGTTTACCACTCATTTTGTTGAAGCACCTTCACTAATAGATTTTTAGGAAAGGGTGCACGTGAAATAAAAATTTCATGTCTAAGTTTTTTAGTATAGTATTACTGATTGATAGATTGCTGTAATATAATTCTGGGTGGTAAATAATTTTCCCTCGGAATCTTCGAGACATTGAATTACTGTCTTCCCATACTATTCTCACTGTAGAGAATCAGACAATATTCTGATTCTTATTTCTTTGTGTATGATCTATTTTTTCCTCTGTATGATACTTTCTTCCCGCCTGGTATTCAGAAATTGTATACAGATATACTTTGGTTCGTGCTTTTTTTTTTTCATTAATTGTTGGATACTCAGTGAGCTTCTTAAATATGGAGACATGTCCTTCATGTCACAACAATACAAATGTGTTGTATGTTTCAAAAAATGATCTCTCCTCATTTTTCTTTGTTCTCTGTCTCTGGAACTTCTATTGGACAAATTTTGGATTTCCTGGATTGATTCTTTGGTTTTTCTTTCCTATTTTCCATCTCTTTATCTCTTTCTATCCTACAGAGTAATGTCTATGCTTTATGATCCAATCTTTTATTTATTTATTACAAATTTTGACCAGATGTCAGAAGATTATGGCACAATCAAATCCAGCAATGATACCACTGGGTCAAGCAGTATAAATAAAATTAAGTTTTTGTAAATAAAGAAACATTCATTCATGTGCATTCTTTTATGCATTGTCTATGGTTGTCTTCAAGCTACAGTGGCAGAGTTGAGAGATGGCAAATCCTGCAGGCTTAGAATATTTACTATGTGGCCTTTTACAGAAACAGTTTGCTGATCCCCCAACTCCCACCCTAATTTAGGTGATCGTATTGGTTAGCTCCATGAGCTCTTTTTATGTTGTCTTTTTGCCCCTTCTTCATAGCATACTGTTACTCTCATGGATGTGCCATTTTTTTCTCACTGTGAGGATATTATTGGCAGTTTTTTTTTTTTTTTTTTTTTTTTTGGTGGTATACTGCTTGTTGTGGTGCCACTATTTCCTCTGAGGTAATTTAGCCAGTTCGTGTTGGCCCGTTTCATGTTGGAGGCATTTCTCAACTGTTAAGATTCTTCTGTGTTCATGCAGATTAATGAATGAATCACTAAAAACTGATAGAAAGTACCCTGCTGGAGGGCGGATCATGAGATCAGGAGATCGAGACCATGCTGGCTCACATGGTGAAACCCTGTCTCTACTAAAAATACAAAAAATTATCCGGCCGTGGTGGCGGGTGCTGTAGTCCCAGCTACTGGGGAGGCTGAGGCAGGAGAATGGCATCAACCCGGGAGGCAGAGTTTGCAGTGAGCCGAGATCATGCCACTGCACTCCAGCCTGGGGGACAGAGTGAGACTGCGTCTCAGAAAAAAAAAAAATGGAGGTACTCTGCCAGTGGGCAAGGTTTTGGTGGTGGATTTTGTGTTAGCAAGATTAGACAGAGAGCTTGCTTCAGGTACATGTATGTAGACTCCACCCCCACACCCCCAGAGAAGACTGCCAACAGCTCCTACATGGAAGATGTGCACCAGCTACCAGTGTTCTGGGGGCAAGGCAGGGAAAGGGTGCTGGGTGCCCCAAGTTCAACATGTACATTCTCATTTTAGTCTTAGGTTTTCAGTCCCAAGCCCCACTGCTATGCTTAGTATACTTCAATGTAGCTTTTCAGGTTTGAATTTGCCAGAAAATAAACTCTTTTCTGTTAGAGGGATGGGGTAGTCTTTTGATTGCTTGGGGTAAAGATGGAAATCTGGCAGTTGATCTCGCTCCATGAAGATCAGTCCCCATCTTTTTTGTGACCCCTACTTCTGGTGCTTCTCATGACCTTTATGGCGCAACATAAGGTCCCCCTTCAGTAAGCACTTAGACTGTAGCTGCCTTGACTGTACCATGTATTCTGTTCTCCTAAAGTTTGTAGAAATTGTTCGTTCATTCTTCTTTTCTCTTTATCCTCATTTGTATTCATTTGTCATTGCTTGAGTTTTGATGTGAAAGAGACAATAAAAGCATGTGATCAATCTGCCGTGTTTCAGATACGGATTTCTCATGACAGATTTCAGGCATGGCAGATGATACAGGGGGTGAGGGAAGGAGACTGGAAGGATGCCGTATAAATTAAGACTATAGCCCAAGGTTGAAAATGGGAGTGAAGATCTTTGTAAATGTGAGATGCTGTCCTCCTTTGTTATCCATATCCTCCAATCTATTTTGCACTAGTGTCGTTATAAGATCTCTTACTATGTACGCATTTCTTTTTTTTTTTTTTTTTTGTGAGACGGAGTCTCACTTTTTTGCCCAGGCTGGACTGCAGTGGTGCTATCTCGGCTCACTGCAAGCTCCGTCTCCCGGGTTCACGCCATTCTTCTGCCTCAGCCTCCCAAGTAGCTGGGACTACAGGGGACTGCCACCGCGCCCGGCTAATTTTCTTTTTTTTTTTCTCTTTTTTTATTAACATTCATTTCCAAGAGTGTGGCCACTTTTCAGCAGCTGAGCATGACAAGGGGAAAAGGTTTCAGTGATGAATTCTTGTGTGTGTCTGTAAATTTCATGCTTGTGAAGTTGGATTAATAGCAAGGGAGACTGAAGTCCTTTTGTTCTGCACCCGGCTAATTTTTTGTATTTTTAGAAGAGACAGGATTTCACTGTGTTAACCAAGATGGTCTCGATCTCCTGACCTCGTGATCCGCCTGCCTTGGCCTCCCAAAGTGCTGGGATTACAGGCGTGAGCCACCGTGCCCGGCCTATGTACACATTTCTTAACACAACTTTTAAATTAGAAGAAGCTTGGATATATTGTATTTACTTGTGGCTTCCTTGGCTGTATAGTTCGTTAAGGGTGTCTGCCATTATTTCATGTACTCTACTGTGGTTGTGATTAAAATGTTCCCCCATTTGTTTATTTATTTATGAATTTTGAATCATCACTTTGATGAGGTTTCTCCCACATCCTCCTTTTAGCCTAGACCAACCTGCTAATATTAGCAAGCCCAGCAGCCTCCAAAAATGCTAGGAAAAAATATTTTTTACTACCGTTCTTGGGGGTTATATCTTACTATAGATATTGAGGGAATATATTTGGTGGAAATAGGAAGACTCTTCCTGGTGTTGTGTTCATGCACACTAACTTTTCTTTGGCATCTCATAGTTTGTATTTATTATAACTTTGCAAACTTAAATGTTTTCAGTATCTTACAGGTGTTTAGTTTTCCTGAGCCCAATGTTTCTTCTAAAAAAAAGAACTTTTAAATTTTTAATGAAATAGAGAGAATGGAATTTTATGTAAACTTAAAAAAAAAAACAAACTATACCCTCTTGGTATCTGTATTTATTTTCTTACTTTTTTGTATCAAAATTTTGTTTTTAATTATTATCATTTATACTTTGGAATACTTTGCTATTTTCAAATTTGTATTTATTTTATAGTAAAAAACTAGAAAACCTGAATTTGATACATATGTGTATCATTCTGGTGGTGGTGTGGTGTGTGAGGGTGAGTGTGTGTTTACAACTGTAGGAAATAGAGGTTTACAAGTAAACTTAAATTTCAAATAGGCAACCACTTATGTATCATCCAAATCTGTATCTTCTGATGATGCAGTATGGGCCTGTATGCAAAATCTGGTAATAGTAATATAAAATTTCTTCTCTTCATTGGCTATATTTGAGGCCAGACTTTTTCTAAAGGCAACAGCCTATGTTGAGTCTATGTTTTTTCTCTTTATAGTATTTAGTTAAAACCATGAAAATATTTTTGATTTAGTGTATTCAATTTTCAATCATTGTGTTTTCCTTTTGAAATACTCTAGGCTTCTGCCTAGAGAAACCAAAACAGTTAAACATGTCATTATATGTTCAGGCCATTAGCCCTGATTCTTAGGCTTTATATATTTTCTGTGGGTAGTTCTAAAAGACTTGAGAGGTTTTACATAAATTCAAGTGGCTTACAAGCTTTGCAAGTTAAACTTGGAAAATATTGTAGTAATACCAAGTAGTAGTGACATAAAGGCTTAAGAGACTCACATAATTGGGATTTTGAGATTATTTTGTCCAATTCACATTTTACAGATTTAAAAATGTATACCAGAGAGATGAAGTAACTGGTTTAATTAATATATGACACAGATATAAGACTTTGAGTAGGACCTAGATCCTTTGAGATTAGTCTATTTCTTATAATCATTCTGTCTTCTTTGAAGTCAAATCAATGTTTTTGTATAATGTGAAAAACAGTAGTTGACACTTTACATAACTTTTTTCCTAACCTCATATAGATTTAACTAGACAACTAGGACTTAAAATCTGTTTTGTTAAATAGAAAGGAAACAAATAAGTCTTCAATTATTCTCTAAGTTTGTTTTCTTTGCATTATAATAGTGATATACATTTATTATAAAACATATGAACCATGATCTCGCCATCCAAAGGTAATCTTTACTAATATTGGAAACTATACAAATTTTTTATTAACTTGAATTTAATGCATGGCATTCTTTGCTATGGGCAAAAGAATTCTTTTAAGTTCCTCCTACTGTTGGAAATGTATAGAACAGTCTTTATTAATGTTGAATTATACAGACTTTCCCTTAAGTAACTGAAACGTGCATAATTGGCTCTGAAAAGGAAAGAAATTACTAATATTCTAGCACACATAATCTGTCTTCCACATGGATAGCATAATATTTTAAGTAGGAAGTTATTCCCCTTCAAGTAACAAGGTAAACAAAAGAATTATTGCTTCCTTCTTGTTTGAAATTTGGTTAGGCCTCAGTGGAATGGCTCAAAGGGCAACTTCAGAATGGCCTTACTCCTTTCCCAATATACGATCTAAAATTGCTTCCATCGTTGTCTTCTTTAAATCCCATGAATAGCTCACTGTGACCCCTGGTTAAATAGCGACTCATTGTCATGACGCACAAGGTTGTCATTTCATTTATATTTTTGTTAAAGGCAAACAATTGGTTTTCAAGAAGAGTGGAAACCAAATTGGAGAGGGATCCATAGCTTCATTTCAGTGCTCTGCCACTTTGCTTTTCTCCACGTCACCTGTCTTGTGTTCACCTCTGTTCTGCCTCACAGCTCTAGCTTATTCATGGTTTTTGCTCGCCATGGAGTTGGCTTTACATGTTATCTTCAATGCCTACATGCTACCTTGTGACTGTCTTAGTTGTAATGAAAATCAGTTCATTCTTTGGATAGTTTTCTGTTTAAAATTCTAGAGAAGAAAATTCTGATTTTTTTCCATGCTGTCTTATAGGTTGCTATCTGACTTATGAGTTGGCTGTTCTAGGAAAAGGTAATCACCCTAAGTTTCCATCAGATGTGATGGTTAAGGGTAGTGATAAAGTTGGTAGAGTCATACTGTATAAGACTTGGCAGATGCTTTAAGCGAGGCCATGAAGGACAAAGAATTCAACTTGATACAAAGATTATTTACCATCTGGCTTAAATCTACCCTTTTGTCATTATTTGCACTTACTAACCAAGATGCTATGCTACCTGTAATACAGCCACACTGTAAGTATTTATTATTTGTTATTCCCTGAACAAGCCATTTTCTAGCCGACTTTAAATCACTGTTATGCTACTCTCTCTTATTGGAATAGTCTTCCTTTAGTTTTTATCTGGTGAAATCTTCTATAAGATGTATCTAAAACATTATAATCTTCATAAACATTTTCTAGGGATTTTGGTGACTTCCTCATAAGCACTTTTATAAATCATTTATACATGCCATATAAATGCATAGTATTAAATTGTTTATTTGCCCTTTTCCCCATAGAATATTCTTTAAATTCAGGGATTGTGGTGTTTCATTCATCTCTGAATTCTACTCTTGGCAGATAATGGATACTCAATATATGTGTGTTGAAAAGAAAACATTAAGATGATGCAGAAGTAGCTACTCCTAATGGCTATATCATTATCATAATTATGGTTCTCTGGGAATACCTGTAGTTGATTCACAAATCTGTGTTACCCAAGATGTGATAAGTGCAAGTGGAAAGTATGTACTAAGTATGAAACTCACTCAAAATTTGGGCCAATTAACCAGAGTACTGGTGTATTTTTCACCATTTGGCAGTCTCTATTTGACTAAGAAGTGTTGCAGATGGATTTTTATTGCTCTCTTATTTTCTTCCAGTCTGAGTAATTGGTTGGAGGAAATTTCCTGTTCTGAAGGAAATTTCATTTGTGTCCAAAGGTAGTGATTTATTTATTTATTTATTTTGAGATGGAGTTTTGGTCTTGTTGCCCAGGCTGTAGTGTAATGGCGCAATCTTGGTTCACCACAACCTCCACCTCGGGGTTCAAGCGATTCTCCTGCATCAGCCTCCCGAGTAGCTGGGATTACAGGCATGTGCCACCATGCCCGGCTAATTTTTGTATTTTTAGTAGAGACGTGGTTTCTCTGTGTTGGCTGGCCACGAACTCCCAGCCTCAGGTGATCCACCTGCCTCGGCCTCCTAAATTGCAGGGAATACAGGAGTGAGCCACCGTGCCCGGCTGGCAGTGATCTTGTATTCACTTCTGATTTGGGGTGTTTGTCAACATGTACAGGGGCAATTTGGGGACAATTCCTTATTTCAAGCTGTTTACTCTTCCTGTTTCTTACCTCTAGTATTATCACAAGTGGCTTCCTAGCTTAAGTGGGCTTTCAATGAGGACCTTACTGGAAATACCTGTAGCCTAAATAAATAAATAAGAACTTGCCAACAATACCGTGTCAAGAAGGCTGGCTTTAAAATCCAGCTTGAAGAAGCCTCATTTAAATGACTGTTTGTAATCTGGTCCTCATATGTCTACCATGTGCTACTTCCCATTCTAGGTGCTGAAGAATTAAGAGAACAGATACATTTCCACACTTGTGGCATTTACAATCTAATCTGGCATATCATAAACACTTGTTACAATGTGTGTAGGGAGTGCTAGTATGAAAAAAGCACAGGGTGCTTTGTGACTCCATAAAAATGGCACTATCCAGACTCAACTTACAGGGATGAAACCTGAATTAAGTGCCAGCAAAGCGAAACTACTATGATAAAAATGAATATATATATTTTTAAAAACAATGATTAATCTAGCCATAGCAGCAGCTAGAATACTCTCTTATTCATTTTATAAGTTCTCAGTTTATGCTCAATAGAGATGGTTGACACAAGTTAGGAAACTTAACCTAAGTAGTATTCAGCATGACCAGGACCTCTTAGAGAACATCCGTAGCATATTGGACAATGAAAAACCACTTCATAGTGTCTTTACTAGTCTGCACCAGCCTTTCATTCTAAACATTCGGTAAAACAGGTGTGTGCAATGGTGACAGCTTGGATGAGATCCTTGTCCATAAATACCCTAACTTGACTGAAACAAATGTGTCTGTTGTCAGAAATAATTGTGTCTGGCAGCCTGTATGCTACAAGAAACTGGCATGGAGTCACATTGTCATCCCAGAGGCTTGAGGTAGAAGTGAAAGACTTGATGTCACTGTGAGAAGCAGTATACTGAAGGGCAAAGTTTTCATCTCATAACAAGATCAATGTGAAGTCCTGCTCCAACTTTTTTGGTCTTTTCCCACTGGAAAATTAGGTGTCTTACTCTGTTATGCCAAGTAGCCTGGCATATGGCATGTACTAACTTCCTTCAGACTTTTCAATATCAGAATCAATTTGAGGCCATCAAATAGAACTTCTAGCCAAGACTTTCAAGTAGACAATTCCCAGATGTGCTATGTGTAGTGAAGCCAAGATGTCTTCTGAAATCATAATGTAACTTCTCTACAAAATACATCCCTCATGTTAAGAAAATTCATATGGATGTTTTGAGATTGGCTTTAATTTTTTTGGTCAGTTCCTATGACAGCCTTCACCATATTTGCTTTATTACAAGGGACAGTCTTTTAATTTAATTACCTTATTTCATCAGCTTGAAAATAAGAATCAAGGAAGCCTTCGCTTATCGAATCTTCCAGTGGTAGTGGCACATATATTTTGATATCTGTTGGGGTAGATATTCCCAACTACTTGATATTGATGATGTTCTCTGAACTATAATTGATGGTGGAGTGAATAGAAAACTTAAATCATTGTGCAAACTTTGTGGGTAACCCGACCTTTCTCTCTGGCTGCCCTTAACATTTTTTCTTTTGTTTCAACCTTGGTGAATCTGACAAGTATCTGTCTTGCAGTTGCTCTTCTTGAGGAGTATCTTTTTGGTGTTCTCTGTATTTCCTGAATGTGAATGTTGGCCTGCCTTGCTAGGTTGGGGAAGTTCTCCTGGATAATATCCTGAAGAGTGTTTTCTAATTTGGTTCCATTCTCCCTGTCACTTTCAGGTACACCAATCAGACGTAGATTTGGTCTTTTCACATAGTCCCATCTTTCTTGGAGACTTTGTTCATTTCTATTTACTCCTTTTTCTCTAATCTTGTCTTGTTGCTTTATTTCATTAATTTGATCTCCAATCACTGATATCCCTTCTTCCACTTGATCAAATTGGCTACTGAAGCTTGTGCCTGTGTCATGAAGTTCTCATGCCATGGTTTTCAGCTCCATCAGGCCATTGAATGTCTTCTCTACACTGTTTATTCTAGTTAGCCGTTCATCTAACCTTTTTTCAAGGTTTTTAGCTTCCTTGCCATGTGTTGGAACACATTCTTTTAGCTCAGAGAAGTTTGTTATTACCGACTTTCTGAAGCCTACTTCTGTCAACTTGTCAAAGTCATTCTCTGTCCAGCTTTCTTCCATTGCTGGCGAGGAGCTGTGATCCTTTGGGAGAGAAGAGGCGCTCTGTTTTTTGAAATTTTCTGCTTTTCTGTTCTGGTTTCTCCCCATCTTTGTGGTTTTATCTACCTTTGGTCTTTGACATTGGTGACCTGCAGATGGGGTTTTATTGGCGATGTCCTTTTTGTTGATGTTGATGCTATTCTTTTCTGTTTGTTACTTTTCCTTGTAACAGCTGCAGGTCTGTTGGAGTTTGACGGAGGTCCACTCCAGCCCCTTTTGCCTGGGTTTCATCAGTGGAGGCTGCAGAACAGCAAATATTGCAGGACAGCAAATATTACTGCCTGATCCTTCCTCTGGAAGCTTTGTCCCAGAGGGGCAGCCACTTGCATGAGTTGTCTGTCAGCCCCTACTGGGAGGTGCCTCCCAGTCAGGCTACACAGAGTCAGGGATCCACTTGAGGAGGCAGTCTGTCTGTTCTCAGAGCTCAAACACTGTGCTAGGAGAACCCCTGCTCTCTTCAGAGCTGTCACACAGGGGCATTTAAGTCTGAAGTTGTCTGCTGCCTTTTGTTGAGCTATGCCCTGCCCACAGAGGTGGAGTCTATAGAGGCAGTAAGCCTTGTTGAGCTGCAGTGGGCTCCACCCAGTTTGAGCTTCCTGGCTGCTTTGTTTACCTACTCAAGCCTCAGCAATGGCAGATGCTTCTCCCCCCGCCAGGCTGCAGCCTCGCAGGTTGATCTCAGACTGCTGTGCTAGCAGTGAGCAAGGCTCCGTGGGCATGGGACCTGCTGAGCCAGACATGGGAGGGAATCGCCTGGTCTGCCGGTTGCTAAGACTGTCAAAAAGCACAGTATTTGGGCGGAAGTGTACCATTTTTCCAGGTACAGTCTGTCATGGCTTCCCTTGGCTAGGAAAGGGAAATCCTCCGAACCCTTGCGCTTCCTGGGTGAGGCAATGCCCTGCCCTACTTCGGCTCGCCCTCTGTGGGCTGCACCCACTGTCCAACCAGTCCCAATGAGATGAACTAGGTACCTCAGTTGGAAATGCAGGTCTACGTCGATCTTGCTGGGAGCTTCCGACCGGAGCTGTTCCTATTTGGCCATCTTGGAAGCGACCATCTTGATTTCAATTCTTTTGAATATATTCTTGGAAGTGGGATTGCTTGGTCATATGGTAATTCTGTTTTTATTTTTTGAGGAACCTCCATACTGTTTTCCACAGAAGCTGTGTCATTTTACATTCTTATTAACAGTGGACAAAGGTTCCAGGTTCTCCATATCTTTGCTGACATTTGAGTTGTTGTTATATTTTTCTATAATAGCCATCCTAGCAGGTGTGTGGTGATACTTCATAATTTTGATTTGCATTTCCCTTATAGTTAGTGAAGTTACTGTTTGATATAACCTGTTTGCCATGTTTATGTGTTCTTTGGAGAAATGTCTATTGAAGTCCTTTGCCCATTTTTTAATTGGGTAATTTAGTTTTCTGCTGTTGAATTGTAGGGGTTCCTCATATATTTTGGATATTAATCTCTTATCAGGTATATGATTTGTAAAGATTTTCTCTCATTCCATAGATTACCTTTTCCTTCTGTTTATTGTTTTCTTTGCAGTACAGAAGCTTTTAAGCTTGATGTAGTCCCAGTCATCTAATTTTGCTTTTGTTGCATGAGCTTCTGGTATCATATCCAAGAGATCATTGCCAAGCCCAGTGTCATGAAACTTTCCCATTATATTTTTTTCTAGGAGTTTTACATTGCCAGATTTTACATGTAAATCTGTAATCTATTTTGAGTTGATTTTTGTGTCTAGTGTGTGGTAAGTTAGTGTGAGGTAAGGATCCAGTTTTGTTCTTTGCATGTGGATATCCAGTTTCCTCAACATTATTTGTTGAAGATGCTATCTTTCCTCATTGTGTATTTTTTGGCACTCATGTTAAGTATATGTGTGTGGTATTATTTCTGGACTCTCTATTCTGTTCCATTGGTCTGTCTGTTTTTTGTTTGTTTGCTTGTTTGTTGCCAGCACCATACTGTTTTGACTACTATAGCTTTGTAGTATATTTTGAAGTCAGGAAATATGATGCCTCCATCTTTGTTCTTCTCTCTCAAAATTGCTTTAGCTGTACAGATACTTTGTAGTTCCATGTGAATTTTAGGATTTTTCTTTTCTGAAATCCATGATTCTACAAAGAACAACCTTATTATATTATGTGCGTATTTATATTGAGTCATGTTTTGTACACAGAAGGCAGAAATAATGCAAGCTACTCTCTCTAATGATAAGTGATTGGTTCTCTAAAATTCTCTAGAGATGACCATTGAGTTATTTTTAAACGTCAATATGACTGCATAGATTTTGTGATATTTGATATTTTTCAATCCATTGCAGTTATTGTTCCTTCTGATGTTCAGTTATCTCATCTGCCAATAGGAATTCTTTCGCTTTTGCTCCTGAGTCCTTTTGATATGATTCCACTAGTCATTGGCACATTTTCACTTTCTGGTAGGACAAATTAGCCTCTTATCTTACATTTTCTGTCCTGACCAGGACATAACCATACCAATAAGGCACCTTGGTTCCTTTTGTGTCCACAATCCAGGTACTGGAAATGTTCATTTCTCATTGAGTCACTGTTTCTAGGTCTTTTCTGAAGAGAAGTTTTGAAAGAGAAATATTTTGCATGTTTATGTTGATATTTTTATACTTCCAATTTAAGTTTGAGTTTATAGGTTTTTGTTTTCAATTTTAATTCATATGTTTATCTCTTTTCTCTTAAACTAAAAGTGTTGGTTTTATATGATTCTATATATGCAACAATTTGATAGTATTCTAAGAGTAACTCATATTATTAACAATTTGATGAATAAAAATGATTTAAGTTTTCCTTGCATTTTTCATTGTCCTTAGAAAATACCCACCAGGAGTATACAATCAAGTTATTGGTTTTTGCCTTTTAAAATAATTTGTTGTTGGTTAAGCTACCAATCCATACACAATTATATTCCCTTTTTAAATTTTCTTTTAATTTTTATGAATTACTGTTTTAGTTTGAATTAATTTTGTTTAATAATTATTTGAAACATTTTCATGTTTCCAAAGTCAAAACCTCAAAGTAAAGCACGTTTGGAGAAGTGTAACTTATCTTGTTTGCTTTACTTTGTCCCTTTTCTTCCTATGGATATCACCACTTTTATTAATTTTTGGTTTAAAATATATATATGTACACACATACACATACACATCTTTGTATATTCCTATCCCCTTTCTTTGATAAAAGGTAGCATACAGTATATGCTTAAACACTTTGCTTATTTTCATAGGAATAATATATCGTAACAATATTTAGTAATATTTCTCATTTTTTTCACACAAAGCAGACATTTTAAGCATGAGACCTATCAGGATTCAGGATGGGTAACCTCATTCATTCATTCAATAAACTGTTGCTGAGAACTCAATAAAAGTAGGGATGATGTTCTTGGATACTAAGATTAATACACCACAGCTTCTGTCAGAATGGAGCTTCAAATGCAGTAGCAGAGAATACACTTAAACCAACGATTGCTCCTAATGGTAAGGACTAATGGAGGTGAGCATGGGTTGCTGCTGCAGAAGCCCAACAAGGAACACAAAACTCAAGACTGAGAGGCCTTGAGCCGACTCCTACAGAATGGTCAGAAGTTAACCAGGTTAAAGGTGGAAACAGGAAGGTTCAGGCAGAGGGAAAGGCATACAAGAAGTCCCATGGATGATGAAATGAGAGCATGGATGCTAGCAAGAGGAGGCTAGAGAAACGGATGAGGAAGGCCCTGACTGGCAAAGTCCTTGTACTATGGGTGTGGCCTGGAAGATTCTCACTGGCCCAGAAAGGGAAAAAAAGGAACCTTTTAGGCAGGAGTTAGGTTTTATAAAAACCACTCTTCATTCAGTTATTTACCAGCATTATTTAAGAAGTGATCTGTAGTCCATGTTACTGTCAGTCAGGTTCTTAAATATCAGAACACAGCCTGTTGGATACACCATAAAATTTGCAGCCTTTAATAAAATATCATTATTAGTGTAAATAAACGAAAACAAACAAAGCTGTGGCCCAATTATCCATCATCTGGCTAACCACACCCCCTAAACTTGTTATATAACCTAGAAATTTGAAAGAAACAAAATAGGAATTCTGTTTTATAGAGTCCATTAGCCTACTTAAATAACAGAGTTATAGCCATTTAGGGCTAGAAGCAAGGATATATTCAGTTGTAAGGCACAAGAAAGTCATGGCACTCTTTGTGGAGCACCATGCAGTATTTACCTTTGAATTTTAGAATAAATATAAGATCTTGTGCTAAACTTTTTCCTGTTGTATGCATCATTTATGGCAATTATTTTATTTTATTTGAGATGGGGTTTTGCTCTTGTTGCCCAGGCTGGAGTGCAATGGCACAATCTCGGCTCATCACAACCTCCGCCTCCTGAGTTCAAGCAAATCTCCTGCCTCAGCCTCCCAAGTATCTTGGATTACAGGCATGTGCCACCATGCCCAGCTAATTTTGTGTGTTTTTTTCTTTTTTTTTTTTTTTAGTAGAGACAGAGTTTCTCCATATTGGTCAGGCTGGTCTCGAACTTCTGACCTCAGGTGATCCTCCCACCTTGGCCTCCCAAAGTGCTGGGATTATAGGCATGAGCCACTGTGCCTGGCCCAACTATTGTTTATGTGGTGCTTAGGTCTGCACTGTTCTAGTGCTTTATGTGTATTACTTCCATTAATCCTCCTGACTTCTTTATAAAGAAGCACATGTACTATCCTCATTTTATAAATGAGGAAACTGAGGCATAAAGAAATGGACTGTATCAATTATAGGTGGTGAATGGTAGGGACTCACATGTAGGCAGTCTGACTCCAGGGTGGGTGCTGTTAATTGTAATAGCATACCATGTCTCTCTCTTGGAATATAAAAGAAAGAAAGAAGCTGAAAGATAAGAAAAGTGAAGATAATATGTGAAAGAACATTTTATATTAAGAATTTTTAATATTAACATTTTCCTGCTTCGTGAACAAATCTTTCTTGATTTTACTGATAATCCATTTTTGATCTACTTCATAAAAGTTTGAATATTCTTAAAGGCATTGGTTGAAGATCCATTGATACCCAATGTTTGACAGATGAGGTACCTGCAGTCTTGCAAGATATAGTGACACAGCTGGTTTGTAACAAAAAGGGCTGCAATTCATGCCTCCTGTCTCACACATTGAAGTGTGAGAATTGGGGCATAACTTTTGGACCTTTGAGACCCAAAGTAACCAGAGGTCACTCTGAAAGGATTATATTTAATTCTAAACCCTTCTAGGCGCTAAAGAAGTGAAAGATGGAATTGAGGATGCATCTTCTTCAGGGGCTACATTTCCAAGTAGGACACTTTCTTTTTTTGTTGTTTATTTGTTTCACTTTTTCTCTATAGCTTTCACCAATGGCACAATTATATATAAATATAGCTGCTCATTGTATCACTTCCAATTTTATTGTGAATTTCTTCATTTTTCAATATTGAAAATGCTCTGATCATTTTCTAAACTTCTTGCAAATGAAAAGCCTACTATATATACATAAATTACAGTATTAGTATCTGCAAAGACTTGCTTCAAGGGAAACAAGATTTTTTGATTTGGTGCCACAGCTAATTCGTTTCAATTATGTATAAATAAAGCCCAAACTGCTTAGTCCTATGTCTTTCCTTTCTTTGTTGAGCTTGTTGTGCTTTGAAAAAAATCTAAAATGTAATCAGTGATACATATTATCAGAAATATAATTGCAAATGTCTTAATTAAAATATACAGTCACACAAATATGGGGAGTAAGAAAATTAATTTTTCAGTAAGTATATAAATAGGCTTCTATACTAAAATGTTTTATTTTTTTAACATCTGATTACAAAAATATTTTGTTTATACTATATTAAGTTGCCCTTATTTTATATCTTTAAGGTCTTTCTTTTGTCCTTTAGATAACTTTTAAAATCTACTCAATGAAGAAGCAAGCTTGAGTCAGATATTTTGTAATATTTTGACATATTTAAGAGAAAGGAAGAAGAGAGGGAAGCTTGTAAAATAAAGGCTTATATAAGAAGACATAAGAACAAGCAACTTAAAGAAACAGAAAATCAGAGTTCTGGATAGACTTTAGAGTGATAAAGTGGATAGAATATGGTTTCCGGTATTGTTCCCTCTCATGAGTTCTGTTCAAACTCCTTTACCTGTAAAACTCTGCTCAAATTATTAACCATCTTTGCAACTCAGCTTTCTTAATTCTAAAAATTAACATGTACAAATTACTTCTCAAGTTGTTTTGAGAACATGTGACACCATCTAATAATGGATAAACACCTAATTAATATTTTTGTTTTATTTGTATATATTTTGTTATACACATGATTTAAGGTAACATGCAATAACTTTTTTCTTTCTGTTATGATTTATTCTGCAAAAATAAATTTGTAGATGATACCAGTTGATTCAGAAAATTTAAAAAATACATATATTAAACACCTATTGCTTTTTTTACAGCACTGGACACAAAAAACATAAGGATGAGAAAAATAGTGCTGCTATTGAAAAGAACTTGTAAACTTTTTCTGCTGACCTCTGGCAGAAGGACTTCCTTGGACTCAGTCTTGATTATCTATGTTCTTTTAGGTAGTATCCACAACAAATCAAAGGACTTAGTATGTAGCCTTACAGCAGAATAATTTGAGTATTTCATTCAGTACTGAAAGGATTCATCTTGCATTGAATTTGAGTGCATTAGGTTTCCCTCGTATTTTTCCCCCATTGATTTGCTGGACAGAGTAAACAATTCTCTAATCTTATCTCATAAATCTTACTTTTCTTAGTCTTTGTCATCAACAAACACTTGTAAGTAGCTAGTAAGTGCAAGTCACTGTAATTGAATGTTTTTGTTTTTTTTGAAATTCTGTTGTTTACAATATTCTCTTGGCCTGTCTCCCCTAGAAAGTTTGTCCCTTAATCTATGCTTTAGACTGAGTTTATTGAATTTCTTTTATTGGCAATTCTCTGGTTGTTAGAGAGATTACACATAATTATTTAGATCCTTCTAGAAGAACTCAGAGGGCCAAAATTAACCATTCCTGTTAATACAGCTTCTCTCTGGGGATCACTTGTTAGTTTATTTAGTTATTCTTTTATGTAAGCGGTTAATCAGTGCAAGCAATGAAAAGGTATAGGGCATCTTGGCTGCTTTCTGCATTTCAAAATATTTTTGATGTCTTTTCAGATCTCCCTATAGAGAGCTTTGTAATGCTTTTCTCCAACAGAGAACTGCATGCAGGGACCCAAGGGTCAAGCCTTTTCTAATGTAAACTTAATGCCGTTGCTTCCTAGGCTAAGATCATTTATAAAACTCACAGAAGAGCAGATTCATCTGTTACCATGTATAGTAACATCTCAAAGAGACAACTAAACATGACAGTTGAGGGGATTTGCAAGTGAAAGAGAAAAACATGAGCAGAGTTGAGAGCCATATAATTATGCTCATTCACACTGTGACTAGTTTTAAAGTGATTTATTCAAAATGGTTACCAGTGTACTCTTAGTCACCTTCTTTCTTGACTATGTGCTAATTCTGATTTTGGCATTTGTCTATAGAATATATTTGTTCTTCCTCTTGAAAGGGAATTGTGCTACATTTTCAGTAGTGTTTAAATCAGTTGATCATATTTCACAATTATTCCATAACGTTAGTTATTTGAATTTCAAGTTGCAGTGTTCTTAGAGAAAGCTTAACATCTTCATTATACATACAGTCATGGCTAGCTAATTAGCATCATGAATGCTGAAGTTTAACCCTGGATGCCACTATTTCTGACTTCAAGAATATATTGGATTTTCTCACGTTAAAAAGTTTAGAAGGAAGAATATCATTGTTGAATTCTACTTCTTGGTTATTTCAAATAGGAAGCCCCCTGTAAAAGTGTCCAGACTTACTATAAATGCATTATGGTTCTCATCTATTGGTTTATAAATGAAAGCATCCTTGAATGTTTTCCTAAAGACTAATGCGATTTACAATATAGTTAATGAAAATTAAGCTATATTGGTTTTCCTGGAGGGAAATTGCACTACATAATTAATTTTAAAAATCACTGTTTATTTATTCAGTTTATTGGGAAACAAGAAACAGATTCAAAATAATAAAGCTAAAGGAACACATTGCATTTTGACATTGTCCCTAATTAAAAGTTCAGTGTTTTGGAGGCAATTTCATTTTGTTTGTGCCGCCATTTTAGTTGCCATTGTACTTAAAGCTTTCCTTCTCCTTTCTTGTATAGGGGTTCTCAGCTTTTAAATAAAAGATGTGAAGGAATTATGGTTATTTCTGTTTTCAGAATAAGTGTCTAAAATTTTAATAATTTTAACATTTTTGTTTTGGTTTTTTATTTAGTGATTATTATACAATAGGCAAAACCATAGATCAGTATAAATAAGAGAGGTAAAGTGATTTGCACAAGATTATGTTTGGCAATGGCAGACTAAAATATTTGCGGCTTCTAGATATCCAGTCTAGTGTTTTTTCCCTTATCTGAACTTATGTTGCCTTGTGATTCTTTGATTTGTGAAATTTCAGAAAATAGGAATTATGAGATTTCTATCTCAGAGGCTGTACAGGAATGGTAACTTCTTTATTTGAGTGGTGACTTAGCCTAAGCTTTATATACATACAATCACACTCTACATTTGTAAAACATTCCGTAGTTTAAAAAATTCGCTCTCATTCTCTCCTTTCCAACTTATCTTTCCCTCTTTCTTTCTTGCTTTCACTGTTTCAGAAAGTGAGAACTTTCTCTGAAATCTGCATACAAGAAAATAAAATGAAATCAAAGAAAAGGTACAGAAGCAGCTTATGACATCCGCAAGAGAGATGGCTAATTTTTTAAGGATAAAACAAATTGACTGATTATCCTTACAGTGAAGACAAAGTTTGAACTTTTTCAGAATGTGATTAAAAATGATGAATGATGTGATCAAAATACCCTTCAAAATTCTGTTTTAGAAATTTGCGTAAAAGTTTGACTTCCTTTGAATGAGGCCTTCCATAGTGAGAGTTGCTTTATGAGAGCTATCAGACCCTCATCATGAACTTAAATTGACATAGACTGACTTCTACAGAAGTGCCTAACCTGCATTTCTTTCAATTTCCCTTCATCCTTTCAATGTCTTCCAAGCTGTATGATGCACCTTAATATGTAAAAATAAAGTAAAATATATTTGTGTCTACATAATGGTCTCAATGTTAACATCTTTGATGCACAATCGAAATAAAAGCTCAAACAGAAATACTGATTACAGTGGGGTAAATAGCTTGCCAGAATTATTCTTATTTGGTCCTAAGATTTGGATTGGAGATATGGTAATACTTCCACTCATAAGTCCATGAGGAAAAGATGAGAGGGGAAGGGTTGGGGTTTTAATATGAACTATACCTTAGGTTAGAGAAGAGCCTGGGGACTGGCCGGAGGTCTCTTCTAGAATTGAGGTGGGTGGTGCACACAAATGGCTCTTATCCTGCGCCTGCTCCTTCTCTCCGTGCTCTGAATTTCACACCTTGACTCCTTCAAAGGACTTTACTTCAGCCTTCAGTGGTAGCATTGTCCCTGCATCACTATTCTCTCTCCCCCTACTAAATCATTCCTAACAGTTCACCAAGATTTTTCAAAATCTTTCTTCTTTTTTTTTCATTATTATACTTTAAGTTTTAGGGTACGTGTGCACAACATGCAGGTTTGTTACATATGTATCCATGTGCCATGTTGGTGTGCTGCACCCATTAACTCGTCATTTAGCATTAGGTATATCTCCTAATGCTATCCCTCCCTTCTCCCCCCACCCCACAACAGTCCCCAGTGTGTGATGTTCCCCTTCCTGTATCCATGTGTTCTCAAAAAAAAAAAAAAAAAAAAATCTTTCTTCTTAAAAAGAGAATAACCTAAAGCCTTCTCTTGGACCTTCCTTAAACCACAACTGCTCGTCTCCGTTCTTTTTATAATAACCCTTTTGATGTTTTGTCGGTATCCATCAATGCTAATTCCTCATACACCATTCACTCTTCGACACACTTCAATCTTTTTACCCCCAGTGCACCCTTGAAATTGTTCTTGCTGAAGATCTCCATGCTACCAAATCTAGTGTCCTGCTTTGCCTTAATCTTACCCCATCTCTCACCAGTATCAATACAATTGCCTACTTTCTCTGTTCAACCACTCTCCTTTCTTGCCCTCCTAGCCATCATGCACTTAAAAGAAATGTTTTCATGTTCTCCTTCTTTGCTACTATTTTTTTTTTTTTTTGATTCTGAAATCTTTGAATGCCTCAGAGCCTCTCCTCTTTTCCTACGTTCACTTGCATACTTCTCTACTTAGGTAATATTATTCCATTCCATGAGCCTGAAACCGCCTGTAGGTTGATGATTCTCAAGTTTATGTTAACTGCCAAGCCTTCAATGCTGAGCTCCAGATTTATTCATTTATCTATCTATTCTGCATCTCCACTGAGATGTCTCAAGGTTGTTTCAAACCTTACATGTCCAAAATGGAAATTTTGCTTTCCAAATTATCACTTAAATCTGTGGTTCCAGCCGGGCGCAGTGGCTCATGCCTGTAATCCCAGCACTTCCGGAGGCCAAGGTGGGTGGATCACCTGAGGTCAGGACTTCAAGACCAGCCTAGCCAACATGGTGAAACCCCATTTATACTAAAAATACAAACATTAGCTGGGCGTGGTGGCCTGAGCCTGTAATCCCAACTACTTGGGAGGCTGAGGCAGGAGAATCGCTGGAACCCAGGAGGCAGAGGCTGCAGTGAGCCGATATTGCACCACTGCACTCCAGCCTTGGGGACAGAGCAAGACTCCGTCTCAAAAAAAAAAAAAAAAAAAAAAGTCTGTGGTTCCCATCTCTGTGGTTCCAAAGTCTGTGGTTCTCCATCTCTCTCAGCTTTTCTTCTTCTCAAGCCAAAAACACAAAGCCATTTTTGATTGCTTCCTCTCATTCACTTATTTCATACCTTATGCATCATAAAATCTTATAGTTCTGCCTCTAAAATTCAGCTCCAATCTTGCTGTTTCTTGTTCTTGCAAGTACCTGCTACGCTACACATACAATCCACTTAGGAGCCACGGTCCTCTTTTTTTCTTTTTTTAATAGACTTTATTGTTTAGATTAATTGTAAGTTCACAGCAAAATCAAATGGAAGATAGATTTACCACATACACACTGCACTCACACATGCACAGCCTCGCCCATTGCCAACATCCCTACCAGAGTGGTACGCTTGTTACAATTGCTGAACCTATATTGACACATTACCCAGAGCCCACAGTTTACATTATTAGTAACTCTTGGTGTTGTATACTCTGTGAGTTTGGGCAAATTTATAATGACATGTGTCTACCATTACAGTATCATACCGAGTTGTGTTACTGCTCTAAGAATCTTCTGTGCCCCACCTATTCATCCCTCTCTCCTACCCAAGCTCTGGCATGTGCTGGATGTATTTATAGTTTTACTACCTTCATAATTTTGTATTTCCAAGAATGTTATAGTCGGAATCATACAGTATGAAGCCTTTTCAGGTTGCCTTCTTTCACTTAGTAATATGCATTTAAGTTTCTTCCATGTCTTTTCATGGCTGGATAGCTCATTTCATTTAGCACTGAATAATATTCCATTGTCTGGATATACCCCAGTTTATTTATCTACTTGCTAAGTGAAGGACATCTTGGTTGCTTCCAGATTTTGGCAAGTATAAATAAAGTTGCTGTACACATCTGTGTGTAGGTTTTAGTGTAGACATAAGTTTTCAACTCCTTTGGGGCAAATACCAAGGATCACAGTAGCTGGATTGTATGGTGAGAGTATGTATAATTTCGTTAAAGTGTCAAACTGTTCTCCAAAGTGGCTGTACCATTTTGTATCCCCATCAGCAATGAATGAGAGTTCCTGTTGTTCCACATCCTTGCCAGCATTTGGTGTTGTAGTGTTTTGGATTTTAACCATTCTAATAGGTGTGTAGTGGTATCTTGTTTTAATTTGCATTTCTCTATGTGGTTGTGAAGCATCTTTTCCTAAAAGTAATCTTTTAGGAAAATCATTTTCCTTCTTAAAATTTGTTATGTATTCCCCATTGCTTTAAAAAAAAAACAAAAAACTACCACGACCTGAAAGGCCTGCGTGATCTGGTACCTGTATAGCTTAGTCATCTAGTTATATCTTGTTGCTATAACAAATTACCACAACCTAGTGGCTTAAAACAACACAAATTTATTTTCTTACAGTTCGGTATGTCAGAAGTTCAGCATGGACATCACTAGGCTAGAATCAAGGTGTCAGGAGGGCTGGCTTCCTTTCTGGAGGTTGCAGGGGAGAATCTGTTTCCTTACTCTTAAAGTGTTGTCAGAATTCAGTTCCAAGTGGTTGTGGGACTGATGTCTTTATTTCCTTGCTGGGTGACATCCAGGCCACTCTCAGCTTCTTGAGGCCTTTATCTAGTCCTTGCACATGGGCCACTACAGCTCATAACCAGCAATAAGGCATCTTATTCACTTCGGGCTGTTGTCTCTCTGACCACTCTTCTATAGTCACATCTTTCTCTGACCACAGCCTGGGAAGCCTCTCCACTTTTAAGAACTCCCATGATCAAAATGGGCCCTCTATATAACCCACGGTAATTTTCTCTCTTTGTGTCTGTACTCTTAGTCCCATCTGCACAGTCCTTTTGGTATGAATTTAAAGGTTCCTGTAGACACGAGCATCTCTGGGGGGCTGTTATTCTGCCTAGCACACATCTCACGTAACCTTAAACTCCAGCCTCCAGGGAGGGAGAGTAGCCTCCTTCCTGTCCTCAAATCTGTAAAGCACTCCGCTACCTCAGAGAATTTGCATTTCCTGGGCCTTCCTCCTAGGATCTTTTCCTCTGGTTCTGTGCGTGACAGCTGACTTAGTTAGGGTTGATTCTAAAAGTAAGTCAGATTAAACCCATAGGGATTCAGGGAGTTGAAGTTACAAGGATTTGGGGATGACAGAAGCTATAGACAAAAGATTCAATCTGACAAGTATGATAGTAATAACTTTACCCACTCCTATCTGTTTGGGCTGTTGGTCTCTAGTTCTTGGGTACATTGGCCCTGATGAATTGTTAAGGTTGGAGAAAGTTTTGGACACTTTTTTTTTTCCTGCAACTGACATTCACTCTTGCTCTGCAGGTAAGAAAATAATTACATAAGAGTTTAACAAAAGTAATCATGAAACTTCATTTTTTCATTATTTTCTTCTCTAATGCTAGACCTTTTTTTTTGGAAAAGGAGTTAGTAGGCTAGTGATATTTTGAAACTGAATCACATACTCAAAGAAAGAGGGCATTACTACTGAGAAAGAGTGAGAGCACCATTCATTTTTTGGTTACCAGTTTGTTTTAACGTGTATATTGCTGAGTTGCTAAGGATTTTTTCCCAAATAATAAGGAGCTCCTAATTGTTAGTCTTTATCTGTTTGCATGGAGAGTGAGCAAATATATATCGTATAACTGTTAACTAGCAAACCAGTAGAGCATATAGAATGAAGCAAGTGGTGTGACAGCTCTCCTGGTGTGATGAAACTCCACAGACATCCATCACCTCATGTTTGAAGATACAGCACAGTTCTTAGAAATGTCATTGCTATTTACAACTCAACATTAGTTTGAAACTGGTAAATCAATCAATCAATCAAAATCTCTCCTTTTAAAATAGTACCATTTTTTTTAAAAAAGACAAACAAATTGGCCTCAGGATTGTTTTGGAGTTTGATGGACTGAAGAAAAAAAGCTTTTCCCTATTTATATTCTGAGAAATGTAAGCCTTGCATTTAATTCTGTTGCTTCACACTGAGTAAGGAAAATGGTGTATCTCAGGACATGTTTTGACGTAGTAACAATGAAATGGGCCAGTCTGAAATGGGGTAAGATCTGGAATTCAGGAAACAGGATGCAGGTATGGAACGGGATTAGACATGAGACAGAATTCCAGCCTTTCTGGAAAAATCTAGCTCCTGTCAACTAGCACTTGTTAAGGCTATTGATTGGCTGAGGGTGTTGGCAGAAAAGTGAATTAGATGGTCCTGGAGGTAGAATTCATAACATGTTGATGGAAAATCTGTGAGCAGATCACAGTGAAAAACAGAACTTTATGAGTCCTTGGAGGTAAGCATCTAGGCAGAATGAGGGAGTACCTTGTTTCTGAGGGTCTAAAGCATATAGTTCAACATAAGGGTCCCAGTATCAGGGATGTGATGAAGGTAGACATTGGGATTAGAGACAGAGTGAAGATACCTGAATACAAAACCACAGGACCATTAGGTTGATTTCATGCTCAGTCACAGATCATGGAGCCAGAGCTTCTTTAGTCTATCCTGCCTGAGGTCACAGATGGGTTTCTCACAATAAGAGACCAGGTCTGTTGAGCTTATAAGTGGGCTCAGGACCCCAGTCACAGGGTTATGGAGAAATGATTCCAGAGCATTCTCCAAAATTTATGGCACTCCTATTTATTTATTTTACTAATTTTTCTCTCATTCGCCACTCCAATCCTACTTTTAAACCCATTTTTATCCCTTTCTCTTCTCTCCTTTGGTCTTGGCAAAAGGACTTAGAGGTTATGAGGTTATGGCGGCAGTAAGGAAAATATTGCAACAAAGGGAACCATTTTGGGAAGTCCTGACATAGACATTTCTATACATTTTTGAAAGGGGATATTTTACAAATAATTATCAAATGAAGAAAGTCAGTAGGGCAGTTATCCAGTTGGACAAACAGAGATTGGATTATCAGTAACTGGTGTGATAAATTCATTTTCTTAAGGAAACAAAGGCCTTTTATAGCGTTAACTGCAATGCCAGAGGTGTGTTACAAAGAATTTTCTCAAATTATTTTCTTATTTTTCTTTCTATTATCCTTTATTCAGCAGGAGTTTATTTTATTTTTCATCTTTCTTGTGATTTTTAAGATATATACTGAATGCACAAGAGGGCTAAAATACAACCTTATCTTGGTCTAGAGACTTGCCACCCAGCTGGTAGTTTTATTGTAAGAACAGTTACCTGGGGAGGTGATTTACTGGTAAGAATAAAGGTAGTATATGCTATTATCTTCCCAGTGTTTCTCTAACAGACTTGTTAGAGCATGGTATATGGAATTCAGTGGGGACTTGAGTTCTGAATCTGGACATTCCCTCTAACTGAAACCCTAAATAAGGAAGAGCGAATAATGGAATCTCAAAGATCTATATTTGCAGTAGGATATGGTTGCTCATTAAGATATAAATACCATTTTGATGTAAGGTAAATAGGCAAAGATATGTTACATATAACTCTTAGCCTCACATTAATACAGTCCATATTAATAACATCATACTCTCACAAACCACCTTAATGAACTATGGAAAATAGCAAAAGGACTTTAAAAGTCCTGCTGAATATCATATGTCCAAATAGGACTATTTCTGAATCCACAACTATTACAGAAACAAGCTTTTCTGCAAATGATTTTGACTTTCCTGACTTATCTTTCCACACAATGAGGGATGTCTTTTGATTCTCTCTGATACAGTAGTCACATCTTGCCAGTGAGTAAATTACTTGACTTTGGATGATGCATTATTGCTTCGGGTTCTTGGGTGCCCTTTGGTACATCACATAGAGTGCTGTCAAGCTCTGTTATAACCTGGGAAAATGAATTTACCCTCAAATCAGTATTTCTTTCCTTTGCAAAAGAGCTATTGTAAATAACTTATGAGCCTTCTTGCTCTTACTTTACCCCAACCCCTTCTCATATCTTATGACTTACCTACTACCACAGTGGTATCCCCTGGGTGTTCAGGATTGCCCACTCTAATGCGTCATCGAATCACATCATCTTGACCTTTTATTATCTTCCTCCCTCAGTTTCTTGCCCCTCTGTATTGGTTATCTATTACAATGTAACAGATTGCACTGAAACTTAGTAACTTCAAATAACATATTTATTATCTCACAGTTTCTGTGAGATAGGAATTCTGAAGCAGCTTAGCTTTGGTTCTGGGTCAGGATCTCTCAGGAAGTTACTGTCAAGACATTGACTGGGTCTGTGTTTATGTGAAGTGTTGACTGGGACTGGAAGATCTGCTTCCAAGATGGCTTATTCACATGGTTGTTGGCAGGAGGCCCCAGTCCTTTGTCACATGGGTCTCTCCATGGGGTTTGAGAAATATCCTTTTGATAGGCCAGCTGGCTTTTCCCAGAGTGAGTGATGCCTTTTATCACCTAGGCTTGAAAATCATACAGTTCCTCCATATTCTCTTCATTGGTAGCAAGTCACTAAATACAGCTCACACACACAGGGAAGAAAATTAAGCTCCACTCTTGAAGGGAGGTGCATCAAAGAATTGATGTGCATATTTTAAAACCACCTGCTATGGTTTCGGTGTTTTTCCCCTTTAAACTTCATATGAAATTTGATCCTTAGTGTTGGAGGTGGGACCTAATAGGAAGTATTTGGATCATGGAGGCAGATCTCTCATAAATAGATTAATGCCCTTCTTCACTCTATTAGTTTCCATTAGAGATAGTTGTTAAAAAGAGCCTGGCACCTCCCCCTCTCTCATGCTTCCTCTTTCACCATGCGATTCCTGCCTATGCAGGCTCCCCTTCACCTTCTGCCACAAATGGAAGCAACCTGAGGCCTTCACCAGATGCAGATGCCCAGTCTTGAACTTTCAAGCCTTCAGAATCATGAGTCAAATAAACTTTTTTTTTAAAAAATAAATTACTCAGCCTCAGATATTCCTTTTTAGCAACACAGAATGAACTAAGACACCACCATATCTTACATACTCCACCCTTGCCTTCAATTCACCTCTCTCACATCTTCTGACCTCAGCTGATGATGTAACTGCTAACTAAACTAATTAGGAGTAGTTGTGTTAAAATATTTAACTCCTTTAGGCAACATAGTATAAAAATGAAAAAAGAGCAGGCAGCCATTTTATATCCTAGCTCTGCTATTTAATAATTAAGGACTTCGGGAAAATTATTTAACCTTTATAACGCTCACTTTAATCAACCATAATATGGACATTTTGGTATCTACCTTGCAGGATGTAATGCAGAGCAGAGGCCATACATGTAAGGCACTGAAGACAGCATTTTAGGTGCAACAGGTGTCTGATAATTTGTAGTTGTAATAACAATAACACTTAATTATTACTGAGGCTTTGCATTATATTTGGGACTTCTGGTGACCTTGGCATAACTTTCTAAATGGTAGGAATCACTGTGGCAGATGGATGTGAAGCGACATTTTTATCAGAGCTCTCCTCAGTCCAAGGACTTGCTTTCATCCCCCACTCAGCCTGTCCTTCCGTGATCTCTGCCCTGAGGCTTCAGTGCATCTTAGTGAAAATGTCAGTCCACGTAAGGTCCTAGATCTGGGCACTCGCTGTACCACCTATGAGCTGGTGGCCTTAGGCAAACTTTCCAAGCTTTGTAAGTCATCTTTTCAAATACATATATTTAGGAATACTTATTTCTTTCTTGCAGTATAGTGAATCAACATTGTCTCTACAACTGATGCTTCATTCTTTTGTTCAAGGCAGTAGTTCTAAAACATGGCTGTACATTGCAATCTCCAGGAGCTCTTAAAAAATTCCTGAGGCCTGGTCCCACCCCAGAGATTCTGATTTAATTGATCTAGGGGCCAGATGGTGCCCACACATCTGGGGTTTTTAAAAACCTCCTAGGTATTCCTAATATGTTAAGAACTGCTTGTTAGATTAATAATTTTATCTCCTATAACAGTTGTGAAATCAATCAGACCAAAGTTAAATGTCTAAATACAATTATTTAAATCCTATGTTTCCACGCTTTTGTGCTTTCATCTTTTTCCCCTTGATAAATTATTTCACTTCTCTCAATGTATATTTGACTCATTTGTTCTGTAGCTTCTAATTTTATTATTCTTGCTTTGCTCAGACTCCAAACTCTCCTTTGTGCTGATGTTATATATTCTACTTTTTCAAGCAATAAGAAAGGAATAAGCAAGTACAGATTCACAGTGTTGCTTTTAAGTAGAATATTCTTCCAGTAGGAGAAATGATACCATGTTGTTTTGGTGGAAGTATGTAAGCATCTTTCATGCTCTGTAAGAACCGTCAATGCATGGTGCCATTGGCACACTGGACTGTATATTGGCAATGGTGCACATAGCAGATGGGGTTGAGTGTAGGCAGTCAAGTGTTCAAGCTCTGTCTCTGAATTGACTAATAGTTTTGATGGCCGAAATTCAAGGCCAAAGCACTGGGATGCCAGTCTTCGTGTTGTATTGAGTGTCTGCAGTTAAATCTATGGGACTGTTCCCTTTCTGCTCTAACTCAAATTTAATTAATTTTGAATTAAAACAAATAGTTTCCATGACCACATGAGGTACATTTTCGGTTTGCCTGATCAGGATTAGCGTAATGAAGTCTCCACCCTTTTGTTATTCCCCACAAAAGACCCCTAAGAAGCTGATTTAAAATGCTATCCAAAGTGGCATGTTGCTGCTAAATATTTTGATATGTATAGGGCATTTTCATATCCGTGTCCTATGTAGAGAATCTGTAGGTGTCCTCTTGGAAAATGCCAGTGACCTAATGTAGCATAGAATCAGCATGGGTATTTGGCACTCCTCCACAACTCTGAGAAGGTCATTTGTCAGGGCTTTCCGAAGTATTTCAGGCTAGGTCCTGGTCTAAAATAAAGATATAGTATAAAATGTAGTTTGCAGTTTGAAGTTTGTCATCATACATTACCTGGTTATTGTTCTCAGAATTAGCTCTATTAGTTAAAGAAAAGCTCAGTCCTAGTGTATCATGAATTTAGTTTCCAAGATCATGAATTTAGTTTCCATGTGAGTTATTTAGCTTTATTCTATTGCATTATCACAGATTGCTCTCTTAATCCTGCTAGAGGCTTTGTGAGTGTCTTCTCTTTTGAAAAAGAGAGTTGCTGATCAGTGTCATTGTAGACCCCCTACTAGAATATTGTAAAGCCCATACCCAAGGGCCCACACCCAAGAATAACAACAGCACATTAGATGACAGGCACCCCAAATCTAAAGTTATTATTTATTTGAATATGTTTCTGGGTACAGATGAAGTGCTCTTGGCTTCTAGCAGAATCATGTTGTATGGTGTGAGTCCTCAATTGATTACTGAAGCCAAGGCCTTCGTCGGCTGAATTTTTGTGAGGTTGTCCACTGTGATAAGAATAATCCAGCACACAGGGTATTCAGCTACATCATGACAGAGGACACAGCTCTGCTAGCTTTTGTCTAAATAAATTGTACTCAATTACTCTATGCTACTTTATAGATTGTATATAATTGCTTCTTTGTTCTGCATTTTCTATGTTAGAAGACCATTTAACTCAGATTATTTGGCTTTGTGTGTGAACACCAGTGCATTATCTTGAGTAATGTTGGAACTGAGTTCATATAAACTGTTTCTTATGTTGTTTTCATCCTGTTTCCTTCCTTTTAGAGACTCCAAGAGTAGAAACATCCATGGGTACTGGAATTGGGTAATTAGAATGATTTGGGAAAATCTGCCAGTAGGTCACCCAGGATGCTGCCTGATAGTGTCTGACAGCTGACGTAGAGTGTGAACTGAGTGGCAGGATGAAACTCTGCTTGCTTAATTTGACATTCTCCATAGCTAGCCCTGTGCTGACACATGGAGATGAGTGTCTTATAGCATTTTCCTTCTTATCTACTTTAATTCTATTATTATATAGTTAGAAAACTGAAAGAACTTTCCTAAGAGTTGTAAGGCTGTAACTTCAGGGTTGTGTGTAGTTCTACTTAGCTTCCAATTTAGCATTTTAGGAAAACTGCTATTATAGCAAACGGCTGTTATTTGCTATGAGCAAAAGAAATTCTGATTTTGTCAATGATTTAATTGATATCATGATTAAAAAACCCACAGTTAATCTAATGAAATACAAATGGAGAAGAAAAGTGTCATTGCTTTCATTGCCTAGCAGGTATTCTCTAAATGTGATGTGTTAGTGCAATTTTTTAAGTCACTGGCAAATTCTGGCGGCTGTCTATTTTTAGTTTTATTTCTAAGACTAGGGTCATCAAAGTCCCTGAGCACAGCTATAAATTCTGACACAGTTATCTTTGTATTAGTAGGAAGAGATTAGGCTGTTTGAGTAACAGACCCTGAAACATTAATAGCTTAACATACACAAGTCTAGTTTTTGCTCGTGCAAAGTCTGCTGCCTGTCCACCAGCTCTCCAGGGTAGCTCTCTTTACGCAGTGACTTGGGGAATACACTCTGATACCATCTTGTGGCTCTGTAGTCTTAAATGTGGCTTTTAGTTCCCTATGACATGGAAAAGAAAGAGACCTAAAGAGCTTGTACCTACTTTTTTGCTTATAGCTCATAGTCCAGAGCTAACTAGGGAATGTGTGTCCAGGTAGATGAGGATGAAAGGGGACCTGATAAACACAGAGCATTATCACGACCATACTTTCAGTTCATTCTCTTCACTTTCCTTCCCTGGACTTCATCACTTCATGTTCAATTGCCTGCAGTTGTCTCCATACTGTCTTCCTGGTTTTGGTCTCTGACATCTATAGTACATTCTGAACGTTGCTGCCAGAACAATCTTCTTTAAACACTGGTTTATATCAGTTCTTAGCTGCAATATCTTCAACCCTCCTTCCTCCACCATTGATTGTGTATACTTTCTACATTTCCCAGTGTGTGTCAGGTAAGACTTTAATGTTTGGCTCCAGGCTACATTTCTAAGCTTATACCTATGCGTCTATCTCCAACATGAACACTCAACTTGAATTCCCAACTCCAGCATTAAACTCATGCTTTTCTAAACATGCATTGCCCAGGTCTACCTCTGTATCATAATTTTCACTCTGCCTTCTGTCTCTATCTATTCCTGAGTGTTCCCAGTACAGGAGTCCAAGATAGTTGCTCTTTCTCTGCTGTATGCTCATTCTATCTATTATTTGTGTCATTCAGCTGGCATTGCTGACTCTTATCATTACTTAACTCTTTGTGGGTATTTGTCTTATCTCTTCTACTAGGTCACTTGCGGAACAGGTGCTATATATACTCTTGTACATCCCAAAGATCTCCAGAAGATGCTAAATACACAGTAGTGTGTGGTAAGATTTATTGAGAAGAATAGATGTCTGAATGATTGGCTAGGTATTCTTAATTTGCTTTATATGATCCATAAGCTTTGGTTCCTTATAAAGTTAATGTTAACATTATGATGGGACTTATACTTTTATTTCGAGTGTGAGGTCTGTGGCTTAGAAGTCTTAAGATGAATATTGTGATTCCTAGTGACACTATCTTTGCTTGGTTTTTATAAACAGCGTTTTAAAGTCTTTTCATTAATGGCCCAGGCAAGTTCATGGTTCGTAGTAGTAAATGTTGGTGCTGTATTATGCTTTAAATCAATGTCTTAATACCATAATTAGGAAGGGGCTACACAGGTAACAGCACAAGGCTTTGGAGCCAGACAGTTGTGGGTTCAAATCCTAGAACCTGCAACTAGTGGCTCTGTGGCTTTGGGGACTTGGCTGTCTTGAACGTGTTTCTGTAAAATGGTAAGAATAACTACCTCTATCACAGAATTGTTCAGATGATGAAATGACAAAGTCTACAAGACACTAATCACAGTGCCTGACAGATAGCTATTGCTCAAAAATAGTTAATTTACCACTCACATTATTTAAGAAAATATAAATGTCACTTTATTGGTTTGTACAAAGTCACATTTATCTTTCTGTAGTTTCTTTGCAAAACAGGCAGGTGGATGAATCTATTCACAGAGGGGGCTCTATCCAAAAGAGTTTTGGCAGTAGGTGCCCCGCCAAAACTCACATGCTAGGACCAATGTCCAGGTATGAAAAAGCCACCTGTACTGGTCCAGTAGGGTGTTGGACCTGTTCCCTGTGGTGACTGCAGGGCCAGCCTGAGTTATGAGAGATACGGTTTATTGTGGGAGGAGACTGTGATGTGACGACCTTGACCACAGTTGCTCCTAGAATCAGGTAGGGTCATAATGGCTATCGACAGTCAGAGGGCAGCTCCATTTAGAACATCAAAATAAATGGTAAGAAAAAGTAATAAAAGGAAGACACTTTGGTTCATGCCCAGTCTTGTTTTGTTATGCTTCCTAGCAGATCAGCTGAATGAGAATTTAATTTATTGTGAATACTGGCAGTGTGCTGGGGAAAAATGGAATTTACAAACATTTTGAATTACCGTGAAGCTTGTGAAATTGTATGCACTGTTCTGTTTCATATGTTTTCATGGGTGTGATGCCTGGTTTCAATAGTGGGAGTTGAGGCTGCAAATAGTGGGGGTTGAGGCTGCTGTGAGCGGGATTTGGAACTGTGTTGTATTCTAAAACATTTAACAGATTTATCTGAGTTTTAAGGGACAAAAAACTTCAACAAGTATGCAGAGAAAAATGTGGAAGATAGGATTTGATACCAAGTCCAAAATGCCCATTCAAGGAAAAAAATGAAGGGACAATGGAAGTGGTGAGTGATGATACTTTCTTCCTTTAATGTATCCAAGCTTTTGCTTCCCTTTCTTGACTTCCGAAAACCGAGTGCCTGGCAAGAACTACCAATGATTTATTGAGACTACATTTTCCTTACCTGCCATAGAAACAAATCATTTCTGTAGTGGGTAAATTATATAAAACACTAGTGCCTTAGCAACTTTAACAGTTTAGACTTTCAAACTTAATATTTCTAAATTTTGAACATATAAATCCCTATAAATCTGGATTATAAACAAACTTTCCTTGTCTCTGGGTTAGATCTGGGTACAAAAATAGAATCCATTCTCTTGCATTTTGGGTAGGATCTAAAATTACTTTCCTAAGGTTGGAGTTTCCTATTTTTCTAAATGAAGACAAGAATAGAGGATATAGAATAAAAAGGGGTGATTCTAAACTGAGTTCAAAAAGTCAGTAATTGAGAATGGTCATGAGGCCTGAAATAGGAAAGCTGGATTTATTTTCTTAGAAAGACTTCCTCATTGCTTCCCTAGGAGCAACGTAAATAGCCATCTCACAGATAAATGGTGAGAGAATCTTATCAGGCTTCTAACTTCTCACTGTTCCTGGCTCCAGCGCAAGCATTGATAGGTGACACTTCATGAGATAGTAATAAAAGGCAGCAGGCATTGGTGAAAGAGACGCTGGAGCCAGCATCAGAGCTGGAGTTAATCCCTGGCCCCAGTCCACTTCAAGAAAATATAATTCAGGTGAGAAGCAATGTGCTTGCTGTGCAAAAGAACAGTTTCAAGAGATGCTTCCTAGGTCTTCCCTATTAAACCCTCGCCATACCCTGATCCATCTATTTAGAAACTCTGAGGTTGGCATTACCTTTTGGGGCTTGGCCAATCTATCGGTTAGGAATTGCTAAGAATAGGCCAGAACACAGTGCCCAAACCCTTACCATGCTGAAGTCCAGGCTAGGGTCACGAAAGGAACACAGGCAGGATTTCTTATCAAAACAAGCTGGCCAACCATGAAGTAGGAGTGAGAGGAGGGAAAGACAGGTGCCAGGTGATGCAGAGGTAAGAAAGTCAGGCAGCTCGGTTCATGTCTCAGTCCTGAGCATCTTCAGAGAAAGGCAGAGAGCAATACTGCTTTTCGAATTTTGTGACTCAGGGCTTCCCAGGTAACTCATTCTAGTCTTTAAAAGAACAAAACAAACAAAACTGTTCTTGAGGAAAGCAAAGGTTTATGTAGAGAACCTACTAAGAATCTCCAGAGTTTGCATGTCACAGAACATGTTTATAAGTTACCTTTTTCCTCCTTATCTGTGCCTGGGGACTTTTCTTTCTTGTCTTTTTTCATCTTGTTCCTATTTCTATTCCCTTGCACCTGCTTGCTTGCCCTTCTTTGTATTTCTTTACACCTGGCAGCAACCATACTCTTTCTTGATCCTGCTAAGGTTAAACATTGTTAGGGCTGAATTTAGAATTTCTCTAATTTAAAAAAAAATTCTAATAAGGCCCAGATTTCAATCATGGCTGCAGGTGAGTTGAAGACTGTAACATATTCTAAAATTTGATTTGCATGGATATAAATGTGTATAAGGATATATCCACATTACATTCTTGAAAAAAGTCATTCTAATGAACTATTGAAAGAATTAGGTCAAATAAGGATTGCATATTGTGTAGGCAGATGCATTTTAAAATGAAATAGGGACTTTTAGAAGTATCTGGTGACTCTTCAACAATACTTGGTTTTCCAAACAAAATTAAAACAAAGGCTTTCTTTCAAATGTTCTTTATCTCAATTTCATTTAATTTCCTAGGAGAGTTAGTGATTTGCCTAGCACTTTTTGTTTCTTTGTTTAGCCTAATATATGCTCAGTTTTCTGTTTAACTAGCTTGTTGTTGTTGCTTTTCTTTTCCGACAAATTTTCTTTTTTTTTTTTTTTTTCTTTTTTTTGAGACGGAGTCTCGCTCTGTCGCCCAGGCTGGAGTGCAGTGGCGCAATCTAGGCTCACTGCAAGCTCTGCCTCCCGGGTTCACGCCATTCTCCTGCCTCAGCCTCTCCGAGTAGCTGGGACTACAGGTGCCCGCCACCACGCCCAGCTAATTTTTTGTATTTTTTTTTTTTTTAGTAGAGACAGGGTTTCACCATGGTCTCGATCTCCTGACCTCGTGATCCGCCCGCCTCGGCCTCCCAAAGTGCTGGGATTACAAGCGTGAGCCACCGCGCCCGGCCCGACAAATTTTCAGAGTGGAATTCTTAGAAATGCTTAGTGAAGCTACCCTATGGCCCATTTTACCAACTATCAGACCTTTCCCTGAAGACACAACAGTAAGGAAAATAGGAAAATATTTCCTATTTCTTCTGGAAGAAGGCAGATATTTATTATGTATTCTGCTTAGTAGTATCACTCCCTTAAGAGACTGAGGGCATGGTCTCAATTTTTCTTAAACAAGTCTTGGGCCTGCTTGATGTAACCTTTGGGGATTTAACACATCAGCCAATGAGCCACACACCACAAATCTGTAGGCACCCGACACTGAAAAACAGCTAAGCATTTACACTGTACATAAAACTCTGAATGTGCTCTTATGCTTTAAGGACTCTTTTAATCCATAGGGTGTCTTAGCTATGATGGTGGTCTCTGAGCCAGTGGATGATTCTTTCTTTTTACTACTCTTTCTCCACAATAATTGCATGAATTGGATTGTCATGCCATAAGCACAGGAATAGGATACTTAACTAAGAATAATATCTCAAGTGACATTTAAATGTTTTGCTCTATGAGATTGGATTAGCAGATTTACTATTTTTTTATTTTAAAGCTTTTTATTATGTTGTCGTATTATTGAATAACTACCTTCCATATGGTCCAATAATAATTAAGATGTTGGATTGATAGATCGAATCAGCAAGAGGCTTAAAGCAAGTGAGGCTTAACCTGTTTTGGTAGTTTTGATCACATTTCTTATGCCATTTAAATACTATTGAATGATTTGGAACTGGTTGACTGATATTTTCCCTGTTTTCTGCTATTTACTTTCTTCTTTTTTTTAAAAAAAAAATAACAGTGATTAAAAGCAAAAGTGGCAAAATGGACACTGGTAATTCATTCAGTGTGATGAGAATCCATGAATAGGACCCAAGTTTATTTTTCAGCTATAGCCTTTTGGGACAGTTATGTAACCACTATGTTCCTGGCCCTTCCTCATGTCTGCAGCTTATCAACCTGCTCCTCTCCTATTTGTTCTCCACACGAAACTTCTCCCACATCTTTCTTCCCACCACTGGACTTTGTGTAATTTGTTTCTTCTGCTCTGGACATTCTTTCCTATCCTCATTACCTTCCAAATTTGTCATCAGCACCACTTGTCCAGCAATCAATTGCTGATCTCCCTGGCTGCATCTAATCCACCTATGATAGGATCTCATTACAGACTGCACTTGTCATTCATAGCACTGTGGCAGCTGCAGTTTCAGGTTTGTTTGTGTAGAGATGGCTAAAGTATTTCGTCCTACTAGACTGTAAGCCAAATGAAGGCAGAAGTAGGAATAGTGTCTGTTTCTGGTTCCCTAGCATGGATTCCAGCACAGAGTTTTACATATTTGTTGAATGAATAACATAAATGAATGAATAAACACAGCAGGTAAAGAAATGTATAATTTTTGTTTGTTTTTAAGAGACAGAACCTAGTCAGTCTAGTACTTCACTTGGTCAAATACCTCTTTTGGTAGAAAAGAAAATTATATAGATTGGTATATACCAGGATGAATTCAGTTTAAAGAGAAAACATGAAATTCAGTAGAAATATTCTTTAAATTCTAAACAGAAATTGAAACAAAGTTCTATTCATACTGCATGTGAGTGTAGTTTTTTCTTACATATATTTATGTATACGTGTTTAAATATAATACCTTTAAGAATTTTATTAACCATCTACTCTATACAGGCAATCAACTGGATGTTAGAGGGGAAACAGATAGCTAATATCTTTGCATAGGTACTGCAGTAGGTACTGTCACATATTTTATTACATTTATTTCTATAACAGTTCTTTTCCTTCAAAATGACTCAGAGAGATTAATAACATTCCAAATATGACAAAACTTGTAAGAGGTTCAATTGGGAATTGTTCCTTTTTGCAGCCCTGTGAATACACCTAATGGTCCTCCAATTATGGAGGCGGTAGTTGGCCAGAGTTTCCAGCTGCTCAGCTCTGATATTCATCACTATGTTTGTACCCTGGCCATGCTCTCCGAGGGCTGTTCACAGACGATGACTGAGGGCAGCAGGAGTTCTAAGGTACACTTGTTTCTGAGACTCATGGACCCCCCTCATTGAATGACTGTGACTTGAGGACTCCCAAATGGCTTTATTAACCTTCTTTAGAATGTGAATTCTAGGAAGCTCCCACCCAAACGTCCCTTACTGTCTCTGCATCAGACTTGCATCTGGTAGCTCTGCCAGCTTTCCTACCCTGCTCAAAATGCTTACATGTTTAATCCTGTGTTGGCATCTGATTCTTGGAGAATCCAGACTAACTCATCCTTTCATCAAGAACCCCTGAGAAGAGAAATAAATAAATAACAACTTAGCCACAAGTTCTTTGCTAAGATTCATGTCAAGAAAGATATTTCCTAGGTTTTCTTCTAGATGTTTAATAGCCTGAAGTCTTACCTTTAACTCTTTAATCGATCTTGAGTTAATTTTTGTGTGTGGTGAAAAGTAGGGGTTCAGTTTCATTATTCTGACTATGGCTAGCCAGTTATCCCAGCACCATTTGTTGAATGGGGGGGGTCCTTTCTCCATTGCTTATTTTTGTTGAATTTGTTGAAGATCATATGGTTGTAGTTATGTATCTTTATTTCTGGGTTCTTTGAAACAAGCAAAAACCAAATTACTCCATTAAAAAATGGACAGAGGAAAAGAACAGACACTTCTCAGAAGAGGACTTACAAGATGCCAACAAACATGAAAAAAATGTTCATTGTCACTAAACGTCAGAGAAATGCAAATCAAAACCACAGTGAGGCACCATCTCACACCAGTCAGAATGGCTATTATTAAAAAGTAAAAAAAACAAAAAACAAAATACAAAAAAAACAAACAGATGCTGTTGAGGCTGCAGAGAAAAGGAAATGCTTTTACACTGTGGGTGGCAATATAAATTAGTTCAGCCACTGTGGAAAGCAGTTTGGAGATTTCTTAAAGAACTTAAAGCAGAACTACCATTTGAACCAGCAATTTCATGACTGGGTATATATACCCAAAGGGATCATTCTACCAAAAACATACGTGCACTCATCTGTTCATCACAACACTATTCACAATAGCAAAAACATGAAATCAACCTAGGTGTGCATCCATGGTGAATTGGATAAAGAAAATGTGGTACATATACATCGTGAAATACTATGTAGCTGTAAGAAACAATGAAATTAAGGCCCTTTGCAGCATTATGGATGCAGCTGGAGGCCATTATCTTAAGTGAATTAATACAGGAACAGAAAACCAAATATCACATGTTCTCACTTATAAGTGGGAGCTAAACACTGACTGTACATGGACATAAAGATGGCAACAGTAGACACTGAGGACTGCTAGACAGGGAAGGGAAGGAGGGGAGTATGGGCTGAAAAACTACCTATGGGGACTGTGCTCACTGCCTCAGTGACAGGAATATCCATACCCTAGATGTCAGCATCACACAATCTACTCATGTAACAAACCTTCACGTGTACCACCTGCATCAAAAATAAAAGTTGAAATTATTATTATTATTATTATTATTATTATTTTTGAGACGGAGTCTCGTTCTGCCACCCAGGCTAGAGTGCAGTGGCACAATCTCGGCTCACTGCAACCTCCGCCTTCGGGGTTTAAGTGATTCTCCTGCCTCAGCCTCCTGAGTAGCTGGGATTACAGGCACCCGCCACCATGCCCAGCTAATTTTTGTATTTTTAGTAGAGACGGGGTTTCACCATGATGGCCAGGCTGGTTTTGAACTCCTGAGCTCGGGCAATCCACCTGCCTCGACCTCCCAAAGTACTAGGATGACAGGTGTGAGCCACTGTACCCAGTGAAAATTATTTTTCTGAAAAATAACATAAGCTCTAGAATCAGAAAGATCTTGATTTGAGTCCTGATGTTTATAATTAATAGCTGTGTGAAATTAAGAAAGTTTTTAACCTCTGTGAGTCTTGCTTCTTCATACATAAAATGTGGTTAACAACACCTGCAGCACGGATTAAATAAGATTATTTATGCAAAGAGCAAAAACAAAAAATAAATTGCTTCTCCAAATAAGCAAAGATCATGAAGATTAGGATTTGGGCATTTTAATGGATGTTTAGTTCCCAGGTGGATAGACATTTTAAAAGTACGTTACAGAGGGTTTTGTTATAAAATCCCCTATTTTCATCGGGCTACAAAATGAATTTGGCTGATAGTGTTTCAATAGAGAATATAGTCTCAGAATTTATACCTTGTGCAGTGCTAATATAGATAATACTATATAGTTGTGTGCAAAACTTATTGGTCAGAGTATTTTTGTCCAGTAAAGATGAAGATTAATTTGACTGAGTCGGAAATACTTGCATGAAATTTATCGTATAAAATTATGAGATAGTCACATAGTCAAAGAAAATTATCTTTTTAAACTCTGGCATTTATGATTATTTAAAAATCCCTAATAGATGCCAGTTATTGATGACTTCTCCTCTCTGACATTTATCATTCTGTGGTTGTTCAATGTAAAGATTCCAGAACAGTACATGTACTTCAACAGCACTTCATTTTGTAAGTTTGTCCCTTTTATCTCCAAGTTTTTATGGGAATTCTTTGTCCATATGAACTTAATGTTAGAAAAATATATTATTGAGTAATTATTTTTATTTTATTTTATTTTTTTTTTTGAGACAGAGTTTTGCTCTTGTTGCCCAGGCTGGAGTGCAATGGTGCGATCTTGGCTCACCACAACCTCTGCCTCCCAGGTGCAAGCGATTCTCCTGCCTCAGCCTCCCGAGTAGGTGGGATTACAGGACCCCATCACCATGCCCATCTAATTTTTTGTATGTTTTTAGTAGAGACGGGGTTTCTCCAGGTTGGTCAGGCTGGTCTCAAATTCCCGACCTCAGGTGATCCTCCCGCCTTAGCCTCCCAAAGTGCTGGGATTACAGGCATGAGCCACGCGCCCAGCCTAAATTTATTTGTATAAAGCAGAGTGATAACTTAAATCAGAGAATACAAATTACCTGATGATACTCTCCTGGTGTTTATATGATTTTCTTCAACATAAGATGGTCAGCTTTATTCGCCCTCTGCTTTCTGCCAATGAGTTTTACAGAAGTAATTTGGCTCTCTAAACAAGCAATCAAGCAAACAAACAAACATGAACAAAACCAGCAGAGCAAAACAAACCAACAACAAAGCCCTGTTTCTAAAATGCAATTCATAATAGTTTTATTGAAATGTAGAAGTCAGCAGCTTCTGCCTTCAGTCCACAGTGCATCAACTGGTTTCCCTTGAACTTTTGCTTAGTGGTTTTTTAGCTCTGTTGTAGACTCCTCAGGACAATGGTGAGGAACAAAAGCACTTCTGACTTTGTTGTTGAATTTAGGTATGGGAATCTATGGTCAAAGGGCCCTACAAAGAAAATCATAAACAAATATGCAGCAAAGGAAAAAATTTGAACTGCACATTTACAATAATAGCTTCTGATACACTTAGTACCTCTTGAGTGGGAGTTAGGCATCAGTGTGTGGAGTAACAATAGGAATAATCAATGAACAGAGGAGAGATGTTGAAATTAGATTGAGCAGAAAAACGTGGCTAAAGCTTAGATTGTTCACCAATATTGTGAAGTCCAAAAATTCTTCAATTTCTCATTGAAGAATATGAAATTGGTTCACAGCATTTGGGGTGATACTGAATTTGACTGAATATTTAATAAGCGGGTAAATTTAGCACACAAGTGAATATGTTTGCAATATATTTTGCCTTTATTTGTTTTTCTCATAGGACAAAGGAAATTGAATTATATTAGATTGTGTAGGATAATGTATGCTATTGTAAATTCCCAAGTTTTGCAGTAAATTTAACATTACAATAAAATATTGTCCATTAATAGCCATAGCAAAACATCCGTTGGTATCGTTTACTGCATCATTGCGTTTTTGCAAATCTGAAGTGGAGAATAAGATAGTAATGACTAGCATCAGAAATTGTTGCTAAATTCCTAATTTGCATAATGTATCTCTAACAAACTGGATTGTCAGTTTATAGGAGACACCAAATGTTCATATAATGAAGTTTAAAAAAAAATTCTCAGCTGAAACATGGCCTAGTTGCTTGGCCAAGCTGAGTGGTATGATGTTTCCTTGGGATACTGCCATGGTAAATCCTACAAAAATTTTAAACCCTTTTGATTGGAATTATCAAATGTTAACCAGACAGTAGTATGTTAGAAGTGAATATAGTGTTGTGAAATCTTAGTACGGTCTTGATTTTTAAATCAATATTTTATCATTACAGGTAAGTTAAAAAATAAAAGACTAATATAGCAACATTGCTTTGAGGTCTATATGTGGTACATGATTCCTGATACTTCTAACATTTCTAAAATGCCTTGGGTCGCACTCAGCTATTACACTTGGCAAACAGGATGAATGCCAACACAAAGAGAAGTTTGACTTTATTCAAGATGATACACTTAGCCTCTCACACCTCTGTATGTACTTGTTCTCTAATCTGCCTCCAGAATCAATATAAATGCTTTTATTCATGCCCCAAATAATCTCCAACCTGACCCCAGTTTGTCTCCTCTACTACTTACCTCCTGCACCAGGCTTCTGATTGTTCTTTTATTTTACTTATTAACTTAATTTAATGTATTGAGACAAAGTCTCACTCTATTATCCAGGCTGCAGTGCGGTAGCGTGATCTTGGCTCACTGCAACCTCCGCCTCCCGGGTTCAAGTGATTCTCATGTCTCAGCCTCCTGAGTAGCTGGGATTACAGGTGTGCACCACCACACTGGGCTAATTTTTGTATTTTAATACAGATGAGGTTTCACATTGTTATTCAGGCTGGTCTTGAAAAACAAGAGCCTCGGCCTCCCAAAGTGCTGAGTTGCAGGCGTGACCACCACACCCAGCCCTGATTGTTCTTTTAAATTAACTATATCTGGTCTCATCACAGCCATGTAGCTCATGCAGTTTCTCTTGCCATCCCATCCCTGTTCTAATATTTGAGGAAATGACAAAAAATATAAATCAGGCAGACCATAATTATATAGTGTTTTTATTGGCTTATACAGCACTTAATTGTTTGAGTTAATTGACACCATTTAAAAAGTCAGTATTTGTTACATGTCAAACTAGAATTCTAGATTCTCTTGAAAAATTTGGTAGCACTGTAGGTACCTTCCTACCCAGCAATATTCAGCTGACTTTGATAGGCATTTGAGTTTGCAACTTGTGAATTTACGTTTTGTCCCTTATTTAAGGCCCATAGTGTTTCATTTTCTCCAGAAAAGTTTTTCTGTTTCTTCTAGCATTTTAAAACTCCTATGAGCTCATCATCTCTAACTTTTATTTGGCTTTTAGCACTAATGCCTCATAGTGTCAAGTGCATTTTGTGTGCCATTTTGCCTCCTCTATGCTCATAGTAAGTTTTTTGAAGGTAGGTGCTTCATCTGATTTTTTTTTTTTTTTTTTTTTTGAGACGGCGTCTCATTCTGTTGCCCAAGCTGGAGTGCAATGGTTTGATATTGGCTCACTGCAACCTCTGCCTTCTGGGTTCAGGCGATTCTCCTGCCTCAGCCTCCTGAGTAGCTGAGATTACAGGCACCCACCCCTACTCCCGGCTAATTTTTGTATTTTTAGTAGAGATGGGGTTTCACCATGTTGGCCATGCTGGTCTCGAACTCAACCTCAAGTGATCCACCTGCCTTGGCCTCCCAAAGTGCTGGGATTACAGGCGTGACCAACTGTGCCTGGCCTTGTTTGACTCTTTGTGTCAACACACAGAGCCTAGGACAGTGCAGCTCTGCTCTGCCAGTGTTTGTCTATTAATTACAGTTTTTTTATTTTTCATTTTTTATTTTTTATTTTTGCGACAGAGTTTTGCTCTTGTTGCACAGGCTGGAGTGCAATGGTGCGATCTCGGCTCACTGCAACCTCTGCCTCCCAGGTTTCAGCAATTCTCCAGCCTCAGCCTCCCGAGTAACTGGGATTATAGGCGCTAGCCACCACTCCCCCACGCCCAGCTAAGTTTTGTATTTTTAGTAGAGATGGGGTTTTACCATGTTGGTCAGGGTGGTCTTGAACTCCTGACCTCAGGTGATCCACCTGCCTCGGCCTCCCAAAGTGCTGGGATTACAGGCATGAGCCACCATGTCCGGCTAATTACAGTTTTATATAGCAATCATTATTATCATTATAAATACTCAAATACCTTCAGTGTATCTAGTAGACGCACTCCTTAATGTAAGTACATTCTAATATTAAAAACATTCAAATTTAAAGCAGAAAAATATTTGGCATTTTGCAATTCTTCCTACTACATTAAATTTTTTTTTTTTTTTTTTGGTAGTGCCTTGGCTTAATCTGTAATGGTAAAAAAGTTTTTGTGTGGCAGATATGTGAAGAGAATGAGAATTGGAACTATTCTTTTTAAATGTAAATGCATATTTGTACATTGAAAAATATTGATTTTAGGAGATATAGTAGACTCATATTGCATGTTCAGAGTATTTTATTTATTTTGTTCATTGATACTTGCTTTTTGTTCCCAATAATGACATGGTGAGGCTTGAACTTAGGCATGAGAGATATTTTTTGTTTCAGTCTTGGCTAGAAGAGCAATCTACCTCAGAAAATAGAGGAGAGGAGTCAGATGCTTTGTGTTCCTCCTCTCCGTACCCTCATTCTCTGAAGCCAAAGTTACACTCCATAAAAATAAGACAGAATGTAAGAGCTAATAGAGCCTTAGTTTATCCTTCCTTCTATCTCCCCCCAGAATGTCCTGGGCAGTGCCTTATTTCCCATTCGCAAATGCGAGGACAATATGCAATTAAGGGCTTCAACCTTGTCATTGGTTTGGTGTTAGTCAATTAATAACTTTCTGTGAATTATTCAATAGAAACAAAATAAAAGCACAGTGGAACCTCAGGACAGAAACCCAGAGAAGCATTTACTTAGTAACACATGTAGTTTTAGAGTTGTTTCAAAGAGAAAACTTTCATGCTGAAGATAATTAAAATGTATATGGTTATTGTATTATTCTGTTTTCACACACTGCTGATGAAGACATACCTGAGACTGGGTAATTTATAAAGAAAAAGAAGTTTAATGGACTCATAGTTCCACGTGGCTAGGGAGGCTTCACAATCATGGCAGAAGGTGAAAGGCACATCTTACATGGCAGCAGACAAGACAGAAAATGAGAGCCAAGGGAAAGGAGAAACCCCTTATAAAACCATCGGATCTCATGAGACTTATTCACCACCATGAGAACAGTATGGGGGCAACCACCCCCATGATTCAATTATCTCCCATCAGGTTCATCCCACAATATGTGGGAATTATGGGAGCTACAATTTAAGATGAGTATGGGAGGGGACACAGCCAAACCATATCAGTCATGTTAGTTTTCCGTCTATCAGCTATTCTTTTTCTTTTTTTTTTTTTTTTCCCTTTCATTAGTGTTTGAGTTAGGATAATTTTGCTATTAATGAAAGTTCATCATTTAAACAGTTCTGCCATGGGAGTGCCAGAAAATTTATAATACCTTGTGGCTCCTACCCAATACCCTATAATTACCATTCAGTGTGAGTTCTTGGTAGATATGTACATAACACATTTTATATTTTGTAGAGTCAAATAAAATACTTGTTTCAAATATGAAGTATTTTTCAATAAGGTATTGAACCAGTTGTCATTAGGTCAACATTCATTGTGTATCCACACAATAGATGAGGAGACAATTACTTATTTTTGTAAAATGGCCAAAAGTTGCACAAAATAAAAGCCTTCCAAAAGCTAGATGTTGAGCAATTATGATGATGTGTTAGGGAACATTCTAAGCTCCAGGGGGGGATGCAAAGGTGAAGACCTAATCTCTTTCTTCAAAGATCTCACAATCAAGGGAAGAAGATAAAAAACAAAAGCAGATCATTGAAAACACAGTCCTATAAGTGCTAAACTGAGTATCCTCTTGGTATAGAAGGACAAGGCCCTGGACTGACAGGCAGGAGTCCTGAGGTTAGGCTGTGTCCTGCTGTTAACAAGCTTTGTGACTATGTGAAGTAACTTAACTAGCTTTGTGACTATGTGAAGTCAGTCAAATTCCCAGGACATCATTTTCTCAAGGTGTAGTGTTAGGTGGATATGACCTAGATAACCTTTATATTTATTTTAATTTCTTTGATTTTTCTGCATTTCTGTGATTCCATATTTAGGTACAGGCAATTAAGAGTATAGATAAGAATGTATAAAGCTATAAATGAAATTAACACATTACAAATCAGTAATATTAAGGGTAAAAGCAAAACATAAATTTTACTTTTCCTAAAACCACCTGAAAAAATGCATATTACATATTACTTTTATTCGAATGTTCAACTTATGGTGTATTTTAATAATATACCATCTCTATGCAGAATCACTGTCAAATTTTCCCCTTAAGAATATAATCTTCTCTTTGATATCTAGTGATTTGAGCTAAAAGTAAATATTGTTAAAATCAATACTAAATAATGTGGATAGCTGAAAATGAAAAAGGAAATAGCTTGTGTGAATACATCTTCTGTGAATTTTTTCCATTACGTTTACATATTTTATATAATGTAATTGCATATGGCAATTATTTGATTACATAAATTGTGCCAAGAACCTAATTAAATGTAATTATGAAAATATGAAAATTATGTGCATAAAGTGACTAATTAAAATTTATTTCAAGGAATCGAGAATATTCAGCAAGAAAAAACACATTAATGAAACATTGTGGTTGTGATAAAAGCACACATACTAGAAATTACTGTTCAGGACCAAGTCTCTGATTATTTACTGACAAAATGCTGGCACCTGTATATTTATGTCTTTTTAACATGATGATAGAAATGCCTACTCTGACCGTATTTCTACTATGTAGCTTGCATAAAATATGGTCAATGAAAATTTGCCTGGAGTAAAATGATACTTCCTTTTGGAACTGCATTTACACACACACACACACACACACCCCATGCCTGTTAAATGATAGCATTCATAAATGTTAGACTCATAAAGCACATTAACAATCTACTTCAATATCTGTATTTTATAAGTATGGAAAAATGATGTCTTAAGAGGTTAAATGATTTTTTTTTGGTGTCATACCAATATTTGCATAATTAGGACCCTCAATCCTTTTCTCTTTCCAACATTTTATGGTTTTTCTCTAAAATATGCCACTCTAACTGCTGAGGAGAGAAAGCAAAACAATTTCATTATACTATAAAATATCTAAATGTATACAATTCCATATTTTAATATAACAATCATTTTTATAACAGACATTTTATATTGCATTTTCATGGGCATAAAAAGAATATATATGTATTTTAGGTTTTCTATGTATGTTAGGAAGCTATTTAATTTATCTAAGTCTATATAAAATATCTAAAAGCTACGTCTATGTTAATGAGCACTCTATAACAGAATTGGAATATGATAAGTTCTATTGCAGTGTTTGCAATGTTGCAAAATAGAAACTTTTTTTATACATAATGAAACCAAAATAAATTATTTCAGATCAAGATAGAAAATAGGGATGACTAGCTAGAGTCAAATTTCAAGTTAAGGTTAGCTTACAAAATATAATTATCAGAATAATTTGTTTAGTGCATGTTAATATGATGTCCTAGCTCATTTTGTTTTGCTATAACAGAATCCCACAGACCAGGTAATTTATACAGAAAAGAAATTTACTTCTGATAGTTCTGGAGGATGGGAAAACTAATATCAAGGTGCTGTCCTCTGATGAGGGTCTTCTTACTGTGTAATTACATGGGAAGGTGGAAGGGGAGGAGAGTACAAGAGAAGGTGAGCAAGAGGTGGCAAAATTGACATTGATAACAAACCCACTCTCATATAACTAATTCCCGTGGTAACTAACCAACTCCTGTGATAGCAACATTAATCCTTTGGTCAGAGCTCTCCTGACCTAATCCCATTTTATTAGGCCCCACCTCCCAACACTGTTGCATTGGACATTAAGTTTCCAACACGTGCAAAAGCTAAGAAGCTTTTGCAATAATCCAGGCAAGAGACAAAATTGTGGCCTTTACTAGGGAGGTAGTGGTAGATGTAGTGAAAATTAGTGAAAGTCCACATATATTTGAAGATTGAGCCAACAGGATTTGCTGAGGAGCAGCTGCAGAAGATGAAATAAGTTGAAAATTATATTCCAACCATAGCATATGAGCTATCTGCCTATTAGATCTATATAATCTAAAAACAATAATGGCATAGAAAATCATACATATTAATCACATACTTGAATAACCTTAATATGACTCATGAAATAAGTAAAGCAGCTTATGATTTGGTAGGATTTTGGTAGAAATTGACACAAAATAAACAGGAAAGCTGTTAATTACCTCAATGCCACTTCTACATATGGCTGAATTCTGTGATAAACTGTATTTTGTTATGTGCTCTGTGAATTATGAAATATTTCTTACCAACTATGTGAGATGACCCCCATTTCTGAAGAAATCTTCTATGTCCACACCGGATCACTAGGAGGTCTCCTCCTAGTGACACAATTAGACACCCTGTTGCTAAATTTCACTCTCAACTTCTGACTAACATGCCTGATTGCTTATTCAACCTCCCCACTTGCTTGTCCAGTACATTTCTCAAAATAAAATGCTCTAAAGCTGAACTTCAAATTAGCCTGCAAATCAGCTCAAGCCTTTCCCATCTCAGAAACTGAAAACTCTATTCCTCCAATTTTGGCCCAAGGACAAAAGGCCTGTGAGATAATTTTCAACTTATTTCATCTTCTGCAGCTGCTCCTCAGCAAATCCTGTTGGCTCAATCTTCAAATATATGTGGACTTTCACTAATTTTCACTACATCTACCACTACCTCCCTAGTAAAGGCCACAATTTTGTCTCTTGCCTGGATTATTGCAAAAGCTTCTTAGCTACTCTCCCTGATTTTATCCCTGTCCCATCCCACTGCAGTCTGACCATGCCATATAGAGGATGATTTTTTAAATAGTAAGTAGAACATACTACTCCTAAGCTTCTGTATTAGTCAGGGTTCTGCAGAGAAACAGAAATAATAGGATGAATACATATATTATATATTGTATTTTATACATGTGTATATGTGTGTGTGTGTCTGTGTGTGTGTGTAAAGAATTGGCTCATGTGATTATGTAGGCTAATTTACAAGAACTGCAGGTGAGTCAGCAAGATGGAGTCCCAAGAGAGTCAATGATGTCCTTCCAGTCTGAGTCCAAAGGTTTAAGAACAAGAAAAATGGATGTGTCATTGCAGTCTCAAGGATGGCTGGCTTGCAGCTCAAGCAGAGCTGATGTTTCAGTTTGAGTTCAAAGGCAGGAGAAAGCTACTGTCTTAATTCACAGGTAGTCAGGAGGCAAAAGTTTTCCTTACTTTGGGAAAGGGCAGACTTTTGTTATTTAAGCCTTCAACTGATTGGATATGGCCCACCCACCTTAGGGAGGTCAATCTGCTTTACGCAATCTACCAATTCAGTTATTAATCTCGGCCAGTAACTCACCTTCACAGAAATGCTCAGAATGATATTTGATCAAACAGCTGGGAACCATTGTTCTAGTCACATTAACACGTAAAATTAACCACGTCAGCTCCAAACCTCTCGAATTTCATCTTTTACTACTGTCCTCCACTCCTTTTCTGCTCCAGTAATTCTGTCTTTCTTGCTTCTCATTTTTTCCCAGCACACTTTGGTCTTAAAACTTCGTTTGCTTTTTTCTCTCTCTAGAATAGTCTTCTCTTTGATAATGACCTTCTTGCTACCTTCAAGTCTCTGTTCCATATCCCCTCCACAAACAGGCCTTTGTTGACCATCATTCTAGAGTAGTGTCCCCTGCCCTAATCACTCTCTGTGTCCATTAATGTATGTTATTTTTATTCATACCTCATATTTTTATCTGACATACAGTAAATCCTCACTTAACATCACTGATAAGTTCTTAGAAAGTGTAACTTTAGGCAACATACATACAATGAAAACCAATTTTATCACAAGCTAATTGATATAAACAGGAGTTGGGATTTAAAGCATATTTCTGGTCACAAAAACATCACCAAACTTCTTTTTGTTTCTTTCTTTTTGAGACGGTGTCTCGCTCTGTTGCCCAGGTTGGAGTGCAGTGGCGTGATCTCGGCTCACTGCAACCTCCACCTCCTGGCTTCAAGTGATTCTCCTGCCTTAGCCTCCCTAGCAGCTGGGACTACAGCATGTGCCACCACACCTGGCTAATTTTCGTATTTTTAGTAGAGATGGTTTTTCACTATATCAGTCTGGCTGATCTTGAACTCCTGACCTCAGGTCATCTGCCTTCCTTGGCCTCCCAAAGTGCTGGGATTACAGGTGTGACCCACAGTGCCTAGCTAACATCACCAAACTTCTAAAGAAATACCCACACCACTTCTAATATTAAACACTGAAATAAATGTGAGCTATACATACATTTAAGAAATATTAAAGAAACAAATGAGATAATTATTTACCCAAATTTTGGTGAATCAGTGAGTGATGGTGGTCATAGTAGTGGTGGGTTAAATCAAGGAATAAATGTCTGAAAAGTGAAAATTGTAAGAAGCACCTCCTACCACCACATAGTTCAAAAACAAACAACAAATATGATGGCCTCAGTAAGCACTTTTGTGCCACATCATTTGTTATTATAGAGTTGTATGATTATCACATAATTTATGAATTTTTACAATATGTATCCATCTATCCATTCATTCATTTACTCATTTTTCAACCTGCTTATTCTAGTTCAGGGTCTGAGATGGCTGGAGTGTCACCCAGCAGCTCAGGCACAAGGCAGGAAGCAGCCCAGGACAGGACCCCATTCCATTACATGCAGGGATCACTCACACACACCCATGCTCATTCATACAGGGACAGTTTTAATATGTCAGTGAACCGAAAGTGCACAGCTTTGGGATGTGGGAGGAAACTCGTGTACCCAGAGAAAACACATGCAGACATGGGAAGAACGTGCAAACTCCACACAGACAGTGGGCCCAGTGGGTAGTTCCTTATCAATGTTGTAACAAAACAATGTTGACCAAGAACAATGTTATTCAAGGATCTACTGTAATTCATATTTGTTTATTGTTGTTTTTAATGCAAGTTCTTTTAGGGCAGTGACTGTCTTTATTCATCATACCACCCTCAGTATTCATCATAGTATCCTAAAACAGTGTCTAGGACAACATTTTATTGTATGAATAACTTTAAAGGAATCATTTGTATATGAATGTTTAAGAAGACATGACTGCAATGAATTCCCTGAGACCACATTTACAGGGTATCCCTGGCCTCGCCCATGAGAGAGGAGAAGGCTATTAAGTGAACCAAGCAAGATAATTAGAATCTGATCATTGAGTTCTTCCCTGGGCTATGAGGTGGGCCATTTATCCAGCTTGAATGGTTTCTGTGAAAGCAACAGATAGGGTTTACAATGTGGTTACATTGAGGCATATATGTTTGAATATTTACAGAAGATTTATTGGAGAGGAAAGCTGGATAGATGCAATCCTAGATTGTGCCTATAAAAATTTCATGTACTCTCAGGGTAAACAAATAATTTATATAACCACAATGGGAAAGGATTAGAGACAGTTTAATGGTTGTGATTGTCTTATGTATAGTAAATACTGCAATGGCATAGATACTCATAAAAAGGTGAGGGCCACTTATACACAGGAACAGAGAAACATTGCTTAGAAAACACAGGTACCTGAGTAGACACCTGTCAAAATAAGAGCCATTAGGGAGACTGCTGGTAGCATTTTAATACCCCCATTACTTCTGCTGACTGTAGAATTTGCCATCTGTTTGTTGTATTTTTGAATGAGGTTGATCCTTACAAGTGCTGTCAATATATTAAGATTTAATAAGGAAGTCCCAAAATCCAGGCATCCATGTTGGAGATAAACTTTGATATTTTTGTAGGTTTTTCGATGTTTTTACAAGAAGCAAGTAATTTTTCTCCTTCGCTATTAGATTTCAGGAGAAAAGGCATTTCTTGCTTTTGGTAAGAAATTCCACCAGATTATTTCTAAAGTCCATTCAAATTGTAAGAAGTCAATTCTTTTAGATTATCTCTAAAGTGCCTTCAAATTCTAAGAAGCTATGGGTCCTTTAGGATTTTCTTAATACACACTCCTCAGTCTCCATATTCCTCAGCATACTTCAACATTCCCTCTTATACATTTGAATATAAAAGTATTTTTCTGTAAAATTATTAGTAAAATTAACATCATAACAATGATTGATGAATCACCCCACAAAATGTTATTGTAGGACTATTGAAACATGAAATAATGTTTTAAAAGATCTCTATGTATGGGGTCTAGATAAAATACAATCTGGAATGCAGTTTTTCAAAATGGTTGAACTCAAAGCAGAACATAAGAAATAAGCATAATCAGAGCTGAACTGAAGGAAATTGAGACGTGAAAAACCATACAAAAGATCAACAAATCCAGGAGTTTGTTATTCGAAAGAATAGATAACATAGACCACTAGCTATACTAATAAAGAAAAAAGAGAGGATATCCAACTAAACACAAGTAGAACTGACAAAGGGACATTACCACTGACCTCACAGAAGTACAAAAAACTGCAAATACCTCTATGCACACAAGCTAGAAAACCTAGAAGAAATGGATAAATTTTTGGAAACATACAAACTCCTAAGATTGAACCAAGGAGAAACTGAATCCCTGAACAGATCAATAATGACCTCCAAAATTGAATCATTAACAAAAAGCCTACCAACCAGAAAAAGCCCAGGACCAGATGAATTCACAGCTGAATTGTACCCAATGTATGTATAAAAAAGCTGGTACTATTCCTACTAAAACTGTTCCAAAATATTGAGGAGAGGAGAATCCTCTCTAATTCATTCTATGAGACCAACCTCATCCTGGTACCAAAACCTGGCAGGGACACAACAACAAAAAAACTTAAAGCCAATATCTTTGATGAACATAGGTGCAAAAATCCTCAACAAAATCCTAGCAGACCAAACCCAACAACAAATCAAAAAGCTATTCAACCATGATCAAGTAGGCATTATCCCTGGGATGCAAGGTTGGTTCAACATATGCAAATCAAAAAATGTGATTCATCACATAAACAGAGATAAAGACAAATACCACAAAATCATCTCAGTAGATGCATAAAAGGCTTTTGATACAATTTAACATCTTTTCATGTTAAAAATCCTCAATAAACTAGGCATTGGAGGAACATACTTCAAAATAATAAGAGCCCCCCAAAAAACCCACAGCCAATGTCATACTGAATGGCCAAAAGCTAGAAGCATTTCCCTTGGAAACTGGAACAAGACAAGGATGCCCTCTCTCACCACTCATACTCAACATAGTACTGAAAGTTCTAGCCAGACCAGTCAGGCAAGAGCAAGAAATTAAAGACATCCAAATAGAAAGAGAGGAAGTCCAACTATCTCTGTTTGCAGACAATATGATTCTATATCTAGAAAATCCCACAATGTCTTCCCAGAAGCTTCTTGATCTGGTAAACAACTTCAGCAGTTTCAGGATATAAAATCAACGTACAAAAATCATTAACATTACTATACACCAACAAGAGCCAAGCTGAGAGGCAAATCAAGAATGAAATTCTGAATTAGTAGCCACAAAACAATAAAATACCTAGGAATACAGCAAACCACAGAGGCGAAAGATATCTACAATAAGAATTAAAAAACACTTATTAAAGAAATCAAAGATGACATAAGCAAATGGAAAAACATCCCATGCTCATGAGTAGGAAGAATCAATATTGTTAAAATGGTCATACTTCCCAAAGCAATTTACAGATTTAATGCTATTCCTATCAAACTACCAAAAACATTCTTTACAGAATTACAAAAAACTATTTTAAGATTCATATGGAACGAAAAAAAATAGTCCAAATAGCCAAGGCAGTACTAAGCATAAAGAACAAAGCTGGAGGCATCACATTACCTGATTTCAAATTATACTACAAGGCTACAGTAACCAAAACAGCATGGTACTTGTACAAAAACAGTCACATAGACTAATGGAACAGAATAGAGAGCCCAGAAATAAGGCTGCACACCTACAACCGTTTGATCTTTGACAAAATGAACAAAAACAAACAATGAGGTAAAGACTCCCTTAATAAATTGTGCTAGAATAACTGGCTAGCCATATGCAGAAGATTGAAACTGGACCCTTTCCATATACCATATACAAAAATCAACTCAAGATGGATTAAGACTTAAATGGAAAACTTAAAACTACAAAAACCCTGGCTGATAACCTAGGAAATGCCATTCTGAACATAGTCCCTGGCAAAAATTTTCGTGACAAAAATGCCAAAAGCAATTGCAACAAAATCAAAAATTGACAAATGGGACCTAATTAAACTAAAGAGCTTCTGCACAGCAAAAGAAACTATCAAAAGAGTAAACAGACAACCTACAGGATAGGAGAAAATATTTTCAGGCTTTGCATCTGACAAAAGTCTAATATTCAGAATCTATAAGGAACTTAAACAAATTTATAAGCAGAAAACAACCCCATAAAACATGGGCAAAGGACATGAACAGACACTTTTCAAAAGAAGACATACATGCAGCTAACAAGCATATGAAGAAATGCTCAACATTACTAATCATTAGAGAATTGCAAATCAAAACCACAATGACTTACCATCTCATACCAGTCAGAATGGCTATTATTTAAAAAGTAAAAAAATAACAGTTACTGGTGAGGCTGTAGGGAAAAGGGAATACTTATACACTGCTGATGAGAATTTAGTTGAGTCACTGTGGGAAGTAGTTTGGTGATTTCTCAAGAAACTAAAAACAGAATTACCATTTAATCCAACAATCTCATTATTGGTTATATACCCAAAGGAATATAAATTGTTCTACCATAAAGACACATGCGCACATTGTAGCACTATTCACAATAGCAAAGACGTGGAATCAACCTAAACGCCCATCAGTGGCAGACTGGATAAAGAAAATGTGGTACATATACAACATGGAATACTGTGCAGTTATAAAAGAAAATATCATGTCCTTTGCCACAACATGGATGGAGCTGGAGACCATTATTCTAAACAAACTAACACAGGAACAGAAAACCAAATACCACATGTTCTCACTTATAGGTGGGAACTAAACATTAAAGACATATGGACAGAATGAAGGGGACAACAGACACCAGGGTGTACTCTAGGGTGGAGGGTGAGGATTTAGAACCTACCTATCTGGTATGCTTATTATCTGGGTGACGAAATGATCTGTACACCAAACCCCTGAAGCATGCAATTTATTCACATAACAAACCTGCATGTGTACCACTGAACTCAAAATAAAAGTTAATAAAATGAAAACAGGTGGTTGACCACTACTTTGATATTATTGATAATATTATTGATAAGGCTAAAGACATGTGTTACTAGTCTTGCACTTACCCTCGCATGTGTTGGTTCATGATGTTAATTTTTAGGGGTGGCTGATTACTTACTATAACCCTTAAGAACATGATATGAACCTTTAGCTCTTTTAATGCAAGATAGCTTTTGAAAAAGAAAACAAGGATCAAAATACAAATATTTTAATTATTGCTACATGGTACCTATCTTATATTGTTTTTCATCTTGTCACTTTGATCTAGTGGGGAATGGTAATTATATGAGTCAGTGATGTTATTCACCATTCAATAAACATTGATTTGGCCTTGATTGTGTTGGGTCCTGTTTGGTGCTAAATGGGTCTTTGGACAAACAGGAGACCATGGCAGAGAAAGGCCATCTAGAAAAGTGACATTCACTAGTGTAGCAGAGTGAAAATAACTCTTAAGTTATGATCATAAAATATATATTGCTGGACTTATCATACTTATCATATTAATTGTAACAACCTGTATCTAGAGCAATAGTAGTTCTCAGCTCTGGGTATGCTTGAGAAATCCTTGGGAATCTTTTATAAAGTACTATGCCCAGGCTCCAGGGATAGAGATCTTGATTTAATCATTCTGTGATAAAGCCTAGTTATGCCACCATTTACAAAGATCACTAGATAATTTTAATGGGCAGTCCCAGTTGAAAACACTAGCTAACTGTCCAACTGCTTTAGTTTTCAAATAGTTCCTAGTTTCAGAAACTGCTAACCTGTGGTGCTTTCCATAGTGAGTGTGATAACTGCTTACAGCACTATCTAAAACTTTTAGCCTATTTTTCAATATAATATTGACACAATAATAGCTATTATTTATTGGGCATCTGTAATGTGCCAGACATTGTGTTTTAAAATGTGCATGTATATATATTTTATCTTTACAAGGACCTTGCAAGTTAGGTAATGTTTCTAGACATTAGAAGAGACTTAGAGGTTAAGTAAAGTACTCTAGTATATTCAGCCAGTATCCAGGGCCATAATTCTAACCTATACCTGTCTGAGTCCACCGCTTCCTTCCAGACTGCACTATCTTGGTGTTCTCATGCTATGTCTCTAGATTTAACTATAACTTGCTGCACTTTACACATCCAAGCCTATGGACAAACAAACGACATTTTCTTCTTTACCCACACACATCTACCACATTCTACCTGTCATTTGCATACTTGTCAGTTTGTGAAATGCCCTTGTCAGTCAATTTAATTTACTTTTCTTAACCACTTTTTTAAGGTACAGCTCAAATGCAGCCTCACCAGTAAATTCCTCCTGGATCTTCCTAGTTGGAGGTAATGGCTTCTCCCTCTGACCTTCCAAAATATCTTATCTGCACCTCTCTTGGGTGCACTCAGCATTTTTTACCGCACTGTTATTTGTACATATATATATATATATATATGATTAATACTTTTACTTGTTTATCGGATCATAGAGATCATAGTTATGTCTGAGTCATCTTTTTATTCTGTATAACACTTCACATAGTACCTAGTTCATTGTCAAGGCAGAAACACATTTGCCAAAGGAATAGTATGCAGTGAATGAAGAAAGCATAAACAATTTGATTAAGGTCACCTAACAAATCTGTACCTGGGACAGGAAAAGAACTCAATTGCACATGTAATGTGAGATATTCTTCAAAACATGCCTATTTTTGGAAATATCTCTATTTTGTGTGAAATAATTTGATCCCTAAATGTGTCAACTTTTTAAAGGGATTTTATGGATGGTTTGATTTTATATGCAAGCCGAGGAAGTAAGTGACCAATAAATAAGAAATGAGGACATTTCTCTGTTCCTGGTCATTTACTTTAGCAACTGGAAAGAGAATAGAAAAGTGCATTTACATGCGATGGTGTGGGATGATAACATAATCGCAAATGGTTAACTACAGCGGTTTTTTATTTAGAACCTCTGCTTTTCACGTTTATGCAAAAGAATTGCACATTCAGTGCATTCAGGATGCACTTAGCAGATCTACAACTTGTAATCATTAAGGGAACACTAATGCATGTAGCATACTTAGTAGAAATTATGTACTTTTCTCAATATCTAGAAGAAACAATGCTTAGATAGCCTCTAAGAGCAAAGCAGAGAGAAAAATAAAACGATTGCTTGGGATGTCCTTGGTGGTTCTGCAGAATTTTTTTTGTCTTAACATTTGTTTAGAAAGTCATTCTGATTCCCACAAAGAGTGATTTTATTCTATTTACTTTAGATATCACCACTTTGTACTTATTAGACATTACACAGTCCAGTGGGTTTTTTCTGACCAATGGGTTGTTACTTTCAGGTCACATCTGGTATGTAGTTTCTTGCTCATTGGTTTATGTTAAATTATAACACTAAATATGTGGTGGAAAATTTGTTTTAAGTTAGTGTTATTGAATTTATGACTTTTAAGTTGAGTATGTGCTTGCATGTTCTGGGAATATATATAACTTGAACGTAGAATGTTCAAATTGACTAATTGCACATAAAAGAGAGTTATCTGGAATTAATTTTTCACTTTGCAAAGCTTAATTACTTTGTATTTCCTTCTCAGAAATTATAGATAAGAACTTTCTTTTTCTCTAATGGGCCGGATAATAAATATTTTAGTCTTTGTGAGCCACACACTCTCTGCTGCAAGTACTGCATGGCATGAAACCAGCCATAGATAATAGATAAATGAAAGAGCATGGCCATGGTTCAATAAAACTTTATTTATGGACAATAAAATTTGAGTTGCATATACTGCTCCTGTATCATAAAATAGTATATTTTTTAAATTTTATTCAACTCTTTAAAAATTTGAAAACCATTTCTAGCTCATGAACCATACAAAAACAGGTGGCAGGCCAGATTTGGCCATATGGTTAGCCAGACATGGTCAAACATAATTGGCTGACCTCTGTCATAAACTCTAACTATAGTTCTCAAAGCTGCTTTTTATTTTCTTAAGAGAATTATGACTACTGGTGAATTTTTGAAATGTTACAAGGGATGAGGAGTTAAATTAACAAAAACATTACTGCTAAAGCAATGCTTCAAAAACCCAGTGTGAATTTTTTTAATTCATAAAAACAAATTTTTACCAATAGCAGGAGTGTCTTTTATTTTAAAAATGAGATTTATATGTAAACTCCCAAGTACACTTATGTTTTACAATACTGCTACAAGTATTGGTAAATTCAAATGATCAATTTCACTATTGAGTATATGTGTTAGAAAATATGCCACAGTATAATTCTGCAAAATTAATACATTTTAACATTATTCATGCATCTCCCAAGTGTTTAGCTTATATTATGTCACTGCAAAGGAGATGATACCATTCAAATATTGCTATCAGTTCATGAATAAGAATATTTATCCTTTTGAGAATATTCAACTTTTTGTTCCTGTACCTATTGCCTTTTGAAAGACTAGTTCTTGGCATTTATGTTTTATTCTTGAATATATTTCCAAACACAAGTATATTGCTTTCTTTTAGATTTGTACTTCACAAAGACCTAATAGTCTAGCACTAACCTAATAACAAATATTTGTATAATCACAGATTGTACCATACTGAGAAATATGAGGGGTGTCAGAGAAATGTCCTTCCATCAGATTGTTTATATTCAAGTTGATATCCATGTCAGCCATTGAATTTCAGTAATAACATATGACATCAAGAAATAGTAGAAGGTACCTGTACCATAAAATAAAATATAATCAAGTACTATACTTTTTGCATGACCATTTGAATTGAGCTTTTTTATCACAATGTTCAATTGAACCCATTCAAAATGTAAATGAGTAAGTTTGCAAGGAATCATTTGACCTTTATTGTGACACTGTATTCCTGTGCTCCACCTTGGCTTGGAACCTCATCCTCATTCCTCAGCCAGTTGTCAAGCCATACTTCATCCCATTGTTGTCTTTGATTCAGATTTCAACTGCCCAGTTGATCAAGCATGGGGTGATGGTCAAGCATGGAGTGAGACTTGAGCAGTCAGTAAATGCATCTATTGCACTCATTAATTGGTGTATTAGTATGTTCTTGCACTGCTATAAAAAATAACGGAGACTGGGTAATTTACAAAGAAAAGAGGTTTAACTGACTCATAGTTCTGCAGGCTGTACAGGAAACATGGCACTGGACATCTGCTCAGCTTCTGATAAGGCCATGGGAAGATTACAATCATGGCAGAAGGCAAAGGGGAAGCTGGCATGTCACATGGCTTGTGTGTGTGCATGTGTGTGTGTGTGTGTGTGTGTGTGTGTGTGTGTGTGTGAGAGAGAGAGAGAGAGGTGGGTGGGGATGCCACACACTTAAACAGCCAGATCTCATGAGAACTCACTATCGTGAGTAGAGCACCATGGGAATGGTGCTAAACCATTCATGAGAAACCACCCCCCTGATCCAACCACGTCCCACCAGGCCCCATCTCCAATACTGGAGATTATAATTCAACATGAGATTTGAGAGGGGACAGATATCCAAATATCTATCTATATCACTTGACAATTTTTAAAAAAAGTGTTTTTCAAGTTTGTGAGTCCTATGTGGTTGAATGCTAAATTACTGGGCCAAGTAGTAAGAACTGTGATTTCAAAGGAAGCAGAAGGAAGGCTTCAAGGTAGGTGGATATGGATGCATTCAAAGAGTGATGGGCATTTCTGGTGAGATGAGTGAAGAAAATCTCAGAAGGAAGGATGCTCATAAAGTGTTTGGAGAACAGTGAATGGATGAGCCTAACTTCACAGAGAGGAGGGCTCAGATAGGCAATAGTAGGAGAGGAAATCAGAAAGGATCCTCCAAGCCAGGTTATCAGTGAAGGTTGTCTTTGCCGGGATGAGAGGAGTCTGGGCTTTCTTTCATGGGGCATTAAATGTCATGCAAAGTTTTTGGTAGAGAGGGTGATGATGAAAACAGGGTATGATAGTTTAGAAAAATAATTTAAAATCCCTGAAATGGCCTTAGAAAGTGTGATTTAACTGATTGATTGTTGCTACAATGGCAATGTATTTCTGTTCATTACTCTGAAGGAAATATAAGGCAACCTTTGGAGGCAGAAGACAGAACTGTTGGATTCAGAGACTTGGTCACCTGAAACTAAACCAGAAAGCAAGATTTATTTTTGCAATGGTCTGAGCTCCTTAAAATAAGGCAAGCTTGATAACATTTTTATTTTCAGCTTTAATTTTAATTAAGTGTGCTTTCTTATATTTCACATACTCTACCAAGCTTGAAAAAAAAATGGTTGTCTTATTATTTAAGAATAGTAGTCAAAATACAATGGTATTAAGAAACTCATCAAATAAAAAAATCATATAGGATACACTACCACACACAAGCATACTCCTAAATCTGAGGCCACACAGCACTATGCATTGGTTAACAAAACACATCCTACATGATTAAGGCATATAGAATAGCAAAGCTTTTTGCCCTATAAAAGGGTTCATTAAAATTTAGATTTTTTAGAAAAGAAAAACTCGCCAGCTCTTAAATTTGAAGAGTAAAATGAAAGCTGTTAATTCTATACGTGTCTGTCCCCACCTTCACAATCTTATGTATCCCATAGGCACGTAGCAGTTATGAATGCAAGTATAAACATGCTATCAGATATTGCTTATCTTCATTAAATTTCAGATTCAAAACTGATACTCTGTGAAATAAGATAAAGATTTAAAACAACAGGGAAACAGGAAAGAATCTTGCCAGATCTTTCATTTTTATTTATTCTTTTAAAAATAACTTTGGACAACATTTCTTCCCCTATATTGTTGTTTTTCTTCTTTATTTCTTGATTAACTCTTTAGTTAGAATAGTAGCTAAATGCATTTTGCATAGTTTAGGAATGCGGATCATGTGTAAATTTTTACATGGACTTTCCTCATGTGTCTGGTTCGATTTGTATTACTCAGTGCAAAAAAACATGCTCTCATGTCTTCAAATTTCCATACACAGCTTTTACTCATGGCTATGTAAGGATTTTGAAAGTTAAAAATTTAAGCTTTCAAAAGATTTCAAAATCTACATTTAATAAATCTTAGCGGTCATATTAGTTTCCTAGGGCTGTAGTAACAAAGTACTACAAACTTGGTGGCTTAAAACAACAGCTATCTTTTCCTCTGAGTTTGGAGGCCAGAAGTCTGAAATTAAGGTATCTGCAGGACCATGCTTCTTCTGACAGTTCTAGGAAAGAATTCTTCCTTGACCCTCCCTAGCATCTGGTGGCTTCCGGCTCTGCCTCCGACTTTACATGGCCTTCTTCTCTGTCTCTGTATGTCTCTCTGTTTCCTCTCCTCTGCTTATGAGTAAGCTAGTCACTGGATTGAGGACCCACTCCAATCCAGTATGACCTCATCTAGATTCTTACTTTGATTGATTAAAGCTACAACACACTATTTCTGAATAAAGTCACATTCTAATGTTCCAGGTTGACATGAATTTTGGGGCACACTATTCAATCTACTATACCAGCTTAAAAATTTTTGCCACCTTATTCAAATTTACCAAATAGGAAACAAACGTAAGGGAACAACAAGAAAAAATTTAAAAGCACATTAATGATTTGAATACCATATTATAGGATTTGCTACAATTTTATTGCTTTTCCTAATTTCCTATTTCCTGATGGCTTGTTAGCCTGATTATTTCTCAGTTACTGGAAAAATTTGCATATCTTGAACAAGCAACTAGACTCCACCAAAGCATTACAAAAGAAATTACGTTTTTTGAACTTTTCTCCTCATAAATGAGGTGTCCCATTACAAATGCATCTGCTTTTTGACCTCTTCACTTGAAGGTATGTAAGTGTGTAATGCTAAAATAAATAAAAAGAACAGATGGCAGGACCTTAAAGATCAAATTAGTTTTGTATCCATCTGGAATTTGGGGATGGCTTCATTATTTCCTTCTAATTCGTTCATTCTTTCCTCAATTCTCTGGCAGGGGATTTTATGCACAATTGTGCAATATAAATATCTTAGGGTAATAATAAAATATGATTCAGTTATGAAAGAAAATCTGAAAATAATTCTGTGGAACTCTAACAGCACTGTTGTCATTATAGTTACATTTGGTCGTTTTCCAGAATTAATATTGCAGCATAGATACTCCTCAAGGACACACAAAAATATCTATTTGGTGTCCAAGGTGTTTCAACCTACCTACTGTTCTGATATGTTAAGTTTCAAGTGTATCTTCAGCAAGTACTAAATTACTGTACATTAACTTTAACAATGTCAACATGTTCTATTTTATTAGCCTGATGTGAATTCTGTGTAAACTCATAAGGTGAAATATATTTTATCTGCAAGAATTTGGTATTTGTTTTCACAGCAGCATTTTTTAAACAATATTTAAGGGCCACTGGGAGAGTTTGGGATATTTCCATTGGTAATAATGCAAAGTGAACTTTAAATGAGGTTATGTCTCTGATTCTGTATTTCTCGTTTTTCACGAGTGAACATAAGAAACAATGGGTCAAAAAAAAAAAAAAAAAAGAAACAATGGGAATGTGCCCTTCACTGTCAGACAAGTGGGAGGATCCAGTGCCCTCTGTCTCATATCACTAAAACCATGTACAGGGCCTGACTAGATCATTCCTGTTTCAAATTAAAAGATGCTTATAGGCAAACTTGAACTTGCCTGGGCATAAAATTAGGTTTGTGGCTCATTATATTATGTGTAACTATCTCAAAAAATCTTGCCCATATATGATTTCCATTTTGTTATTACCCCACAGAAGAACCTAGACACAGTTCCCTATTGAAAATCATTCACCTAAGTCTAAACTCTTTCAATTGGCTTTTAAATGTATCTACCCTAATCTCATCCATGATAATCCACTGCTGTTTCTCTCATTTTTACAATCCAGATCCTCTGCCATGTTCTCCACACATACCGTGTTCATCCTACACATCACTCTCATTTCCTCCCCTAATCTCAGCTTGCATTGCCTCCTTACCTGGGTTTTCTCTCCATCTGTCTCATCTATAATAACATAGCTCAAGTCTCTCTCTAAGACGTTTGTTCTCAGCTATCTCAGTTTTCAATAAATTACATTATCTATTCCTAATACATTTTAGAATTGATAAAATAGTGTGTGGAAAAGTGTGACATAATGGCTTTATTATTCTCTAATGGTTTTACATTTATACCCTTACCAACTCAAAATAAAATTTATACATGCAGGACATATGTACCGAGCACTTTTTATATCTCCTGCAGAATCTGGTACCATTTTGCACTAAGGTAAATAAATAAGAAAAATTTAAATGTATTTGGTATTAGACCCAGCATTACTATAAGGATTTCACATATCCTAATATATTCTTCACAGCCAACTTCTGAGATAAGTATTATTTTAATGATGAGGAATTGAAGCACTTGGGTAAAGCAATTCAAAGGAACTCAAAAGATCAAACAACAAAACTACCATTCAAACGCAAACAGTTTGGCTACAAAGGCTATAATTTTAGCATTTATATACCTCAAGATATTAGATGGTCATTGAGTATTTAGTTGACTGACATAAATTAAGATACTCTCTCTATATATTTAAAATATAGTTGGTTACCATGTTTTCTGTGTAATTTTATTTCTGGCTTCCTGTCAATTTGGAATGATAGATATAGCCCTGAAAAGACTTCCAGGCAATGTGGCAGAGTAAGTTCACACCGTGACAAGAATGCTGTGTTTCAAATATAGAAAGTAGAGTCATATAAAAAGAAAACGCAAAAACTTATTGCTGTTTTCAAAAATGAAATAACATCTCTATGGACTTGAAATAGAACATAAACATAAAATGTTAGGCAAGACCAAAGTCATCAACTAGCGGGGCACACTTCTGGAAGCAGCCTAGAAACTGGCTCCCTTGTGGATGTAGGGAATTAAAATATTTCATGCAAGATGGACCACTAGATTCAAGCTCGCTATTCAAAGTCAAAAACTGCTGTAAGAATCTGTTGTTCGTGAATGGGGGAAAACATGATTCTGAAAGCTGAGCGGGGACTACTGCTTATTGTAAACTGCTAGCTCTGACAGAAGAAAACTTACCAATAGGGATTTCAGACCAGGACTACAACAAAGCCACTCCCTGGCTCTGTAACTGGATTTATAATATTCCTGGTATCACCTCAGGACAGATACTACAAATGGCTGTGACCTGATTTGAGACTGACGGGCTACTGAAGGGTGGATTGGAGGAATCTGTAAGGTAAAATTCCAGAAATCTATTCCTAAAAAGAGAGTCACAGTATTCACACTTGAAAACAAATTTATTTCTTTTTTTCATAGCTATACTGAGGTGTAACTGACAAATGAAATTGGTGTGTGTGTGTGTGTGTGTGTGTGTGTGTGTGTGTGCGTGTATATATATATACACACGGTATATAATGTGATATTTTGGTATACGTATAGATTGTGAAATGATTGTACAAACATATATATCACCTCATTGTGTGTCTGTGTGTGTGTGGGGTGAGAACATTTACAATCTGTTCTCTTAGCAAATTTCAAGTTTACAATATGGTATTATTAACTATAGTCACCACGCTATACATTAGATCTCCAAAACTTATTTATCTTGCTTAATTGAAACTTTCTGCCCATTGATAAGGAACTGTATGTTTATTTCCCCCATCCCTTAGCCCTTGGCAACCATCACTATACTCTGCTTCTATGAGTTTGACTTTTTAGATTTTACGTATAAGTGAGATCATGCAATATTTGTGTTTCTGGGTCTGGTTTATTTCATTTAGCGTAATGTCCGCCAGGTTCATCTCTGTTGTTGCAAAAGGCAGGATTTCCCGTTTTTTTGAGACAGAGTCTCGCTGTGTCACCCAGGCTGGAGTGTCACCCAGGCTGCAACCTCCGTCTCCCAGGTTCAAGCGATTCTCCTGCCTTGACTTCCTGAGTAGCTGGGACTATAGGCAGATGCCACCATGCCCGGCTAAATTTTTGTATTTTTAGTAGAGACAGGGTTTCACCGTGTTGGCCAGGCTGGTCACAAACTCCTGAGCTCAAGTGATCTGCCAGCTTCGGCCTCCCAAAGTGCTGGGATTACTGGCGTGAGCCACCGCTTACAGCCAGGATTTCCTTTCCTTAGGTTGAATAATATTTTATTGTGTGTGTACACCTATATACATACGTGTGTGTGTGTGTGTGTGTGTGTGTCACCTTTTTAGTTTTTTTTTTTTTTTGAGACAGTTTCACTCTTGTTGCCCAGGCTGGAGTGCAATGGTGCGATCTCGACTCACCGCAACCTCTGCCTCCCGGGTTCAAGTGATTCTCCTGTCTCGGCCTCCTGAGTAGCTGGGATTACAGGCGCCTGCCACCACGCCAGGCTAATTTTCTATTTTTAGTAGAGATGGGGTTTCTCCATGTTGGTCATGCTGGTCTCAAACTCCCGACCTCAGGTAATCCACCTGCCTCGGCCTCCCAAAGTGCTGGGATTACGGGCGTGAGCCACCGTGCCCAGCCTATATATCACATTTTTATGTATCAGTTTTAGTCCATTACCATATCTTTGCCAACACTTGGTATCTTTTGCCTTTTTGACAATAGCCATTCTAACAGGTGTGAGGTGATATCTGCTGTTTATTTCCCTGATGACTAGTGATGTCCGGCACCTTTCATGTACCTGTTGGGCAGGTTTATGTCTTCTGTGGAGAAATGTCGATTCAGGTTATATTCAGTGCATATCTTTGTTCTTTCTTTCTTCTCATTGCCTAGTATGCCATCCTTTATTTTTCCATGTCAGTGCAAAGCCTACCCATTTCTCAAAGCCTCTTTCGTGTCCTGTTTCCTAAAGAAAATGTGTTCTCTATTGCTGGTATAATTTGTATTCTTCATTACAAATTGTTTGTGATCTTTAGACTTGCATGGTTTGTGGTCCTATAAAATAGATGTAAATATTATCTTATAAACCTTTACTTGTTCTCATTCCACCCCTTTCTATACCACACAACATGTTCTTCCTATTTGAAACCAGGTTTATTATAAATGAAATATATCAATTAGAAGGAAGGACACTTAACCATTCAAGAAGTTAGGGCCATAGTAGAGGGTTATCTTTAAACAAATATTGCAAACAAGTGTTTGTGAGAGAATATCAATTTAGTCCCTGTTCTACTACCAGAGAGGGGGCTATTGCATTGTACATCATCAACTCTGTCATGTAATCTAATGAGAAGAAACAGCATGAAAATGTTCTCACTGACACACATGGTTTGATTCATGAAACAATTTTTTCATAACTCTTAGGTTACTGACTGACTCCTTAATATAAATCTTTCTGAAGATTCCACAAAGGACTAGCTAATCACTGAGTGAAGAAGAGCTTTTACAAGAATCAAATTCCCAAGATTTAAACAAGAAATGTTACATGTATGTAAAAACCAGTGACATAAAGACAGTAATTTGCAAGCAAGGTCCAAGGAACTCTGGGGATTTCATAGAATGCTATGAGGCTAAGTTGTTTTCCCAGCCATTAATTTTATAAGTCTCACCAATCAATAGGCTACCCTGTTACCAAATAATGACTAATGTTAAACAGAAACATGAAAAGGATACACTACTTTCATTCAGGTATCGACTAAGAATAACCAAGGAATAGACCATACCCTGTAATTGAACTGCCTAATGAATATTATTTGGAAAAAACATAAACTACTCAAAAAGAACAAGAGTAGTCATTGGGATTTAAGAAAGAGCCTTAATTCTTTTAAACTGTGCGATCTAAGGGTACACAGTAAATTCTTATTTCGAATAAATACAATCTAGTTAGAAGAATTTATGCCTAAATTCAAACAGTAGTACTTGGAAGTATTACTAGCCAGCTATACAAGCTTGGTATTTTCTGACAAGAGGCAAAACAGGGCTCTCTGGATCCAGACATCTATAGCTATAATAGAGATATTATTGTTCTCCAATAAATGCCCTATTGGGTATCAGTTATTTGCTAAACAAAGAAATAAAAGAAACTGTTTGGTTAATTTTCATCTTCCATTGGTGAATATAGAATATTTTAGGTTCTGTTTCTGAATGAAAATGCTGATAAATACTGCACTCCCTTTCTCACCAAATCAACGTTCCAAAAGTAATTCATGAAATGAGAAAGGAATGAAAAAAATTGCCTGAAGGCCCGGATGGCTGAAAAGAATGAGAAATAAAAGGGTCATGTCCCTCTCTATCAGTAAGTAATTTCTGATTCTGAAGTTAGGCATTTAAAAAACATGCCCAAATTCTCTTCTCCTTTGGTTTTCGTGATTCTGCCTCATCAAGATGCTCTCCCTACTCTGTCAAGTTCTTCTGTTGTCTCTTTCCTAGATGACTTTCTGTTCCCTTGTAGTCACATTCTTTCTGCACATCCTCAGAAGTCTGCTCTTTCCCATCAAAGAAATCCATTTCATGGCTTAATCTCATCATCTGTTTGAGTGATGATTCACAGAGTACAGTGCACCCCTGGTGTTTATCAGGCACATCTCACATTTTCTGTCCCATCTTTTGCTCCTGATTCTTATACCTGGATGTCTTTACACATATGCAAATGCTTTCCAGTTGTTCATCTCAAACTTTGCCTGCTTCATGAAGAAATATGCAGTTTGCCTTTGGAGTGACAGGGATCTGGGTTTGAATCCTAAGAACTACTGATCCCCTGTGATCGTGAGCCCGTAAACCCCCCTGAGCTTGGTTTTCTCATTTATAAAGTGAAGATATCAGGTGTTGGATCCTCTTTCAATCCCTTCATGAGATACTGTATTGTGTTCCTTGCTTTCTGTTTCTCTGCCAATCTACATCCACATCCTTTTGCTTACACAGGATATTGATTTTCTGACCTCTATCTCTGTCTAGGGGAGAGAGTTCTGGAAAATCCTTTTGGTCTGTTTAGTCTGGGAGAGAAATATCTGTACACTAAGTGACTCTTTGCTCTGGATTTGACTAGCCCCTCTTTCATGAGGTCTTGTTTTGGTGCACCTTCTTTTAGCCAAGCCCTTCCTGGTTTGAGCCAGCCATATCAAAATCTCTTAGGGCAGGCAGCGCTCAGGGAGCCATAATTCAGTCTCTTCAACCTCAGTGTTTTCATCCCTTTCATGGAAGGGCCATCTTCTCTTTCCCTACTAGGTTTCTGAAGAGTTAACCCTGCATATAACAATTTCCCAAATTTCTGATGCCCTTAGCTATAATGCAAAAATTCTACTTAGAATAAAATCACAACAGTGATCCTACTACATTTCAAACTACCAGTTAGGCCTACAAACCACCCCTTCCTCATTAATCACACATCACTTCAAATATTTATATATCACCATGCCCACTTACAGCCGTTAGTCAGCAAAACCAATTAAGTTCTTCTCTACTTGCTTTGTGGCTACATAACCACACTGACCAGTTTAGATTTCGCGAATTTTAATTTTCCCCATCTTACTTTCCTCTTGGGTTACTGGCATTGATTCATCATGTGATTCTGTTCTCTTCTACTTCTCAATACGAGGCAGTTAATCTTTCAGATTGGTTTCTTCCTGATTCTTCATGCCTATTTCTTATTCCTGCCTTTCGTTGTTTTTCCTTTTTGTAGTCATTCTTTCCATCTGATGGTGTCTATATCTTTCATTACAATACTAATATATTATTTGAAAGGTCGATGTGTAGATTACGAAAGTAGCAGCTGGGCATGGTGTCTTACACCTGTAATCCTAGCACTTTGGGAGGCTGAGGCAAGAGGATTGCTTGAGCCCTGAGGTTCAAGACCAGCCTGGGCAACATAGAGAGACTGCATCTCTCCAAAAAAAAAAAAAGAAAAAAAAATTTAGCCAGGTTTAGTGTGCGTGCTGTGGTCTCAACTACTTGGGAAACTGAGCTGGGAGGATTGCTTGAGCCAAGAAGTTGAGGCTGCAGTGATCAGCCTCTGCACTCCAGCCTTAGTGACAGAGTGAGACCCTGTAACAGAAAAAAAAAGAAAAAAAAAAAAGTAGCACATGGGAAATTATTTCCTGCCACAGAGGTATAGTCTTTCCTACCTTTGACCCTCATAGATTGTTTTTTCATATCCCTCTTATGGCAGTTGTTAGTATACTTTATATTTGTTTGTGTAAGTGCTTAATTGTGTGTTCAAAAAAATGTATTACCCATACATTATAGTAGCCCATTTACGAACCTAGCACTTGTTAGCCCTTAGTGCATGATTATTGATTTGAAATGCTTTATTCACTCATTACATAGAGAATGCTTTGATTCAACAAAATACTTCTATGAATGATTGCATAGACGGACTTAAATCATAAGTCCCCCTGTTTTGCTGAGCCATCCCTCTACTCTGGGAAATAAGGGTTGACTACCTAATACTATTTTTATTGTAATCTTGACATTTGAAACCAATGACCAATATATCAACATTCTTATAATTTACTTAATGCAGCTACTTTTTCCAAAATAAATTCATTTAACATAAGCATTGTCAAACATCTCTCATTTGAATGAATTGGAAGGAAAGCTAATTAAATTGGTGAATACTTGTTTTAGTTTTAATCCCTTTAAGAATATATAAAAACTGCAACTATTATAACTCCTCAGACACTGTGTAGTGGAGTTTTAATTAATAGATAAGGATGATCTCTAAGTAGCTCATCAAAATACTTTAAACAGTGTCAACCCTACATATACTGCAATTACACCATTTGTAAGTAAATAGATGCTTCTAAAGCACTTAAAGACCAGTTTGCATTCTTAGGAGAGTAGAGGTGCCCTCAACCTTTTTCATTATGTGGTTAATTTATTTATTCATGCTTCTCTTCTTTTAATAGGGAAAACAAGGAAAAAAAGCAATCTAACATGTTTGATTATCTCAGTCAAAATTCTGACCCATTCCATATCAGTATAGTTCAGATTAAAGTGGTTTCCTGAATATATATCATAGAACAGGTAACATACATGATTGTAGAATGACAAAATTAGAAAGAAACCTTCCTTTCAGATCAGTTATTCTAATCATCTCACTTTACAGGTGAGGAAGACATTGATTTACTCTATAGTTCCTATGGTTAGTCATGGGCTAAGCCATGCTTCTCTTTGGCTATTCATAAGTCTTAATTCTGTGCTTTGTGGAAACAAACAAGCAACAAAATAGGACAGAGAGAGAGAGAGAGAACAAATATGAAATTGAAGATGTATCTTAATTTTAAAAAAAGATAACAGCCTCGACTATTATTTTGATATACAGACCTTAGGAAATTCTACATTGAAAGCAAATAAATTAGAATTTCGAATTCATATATTGAATGAAAATAGGGTACTGTTATTCTGCAAAAGATATGACACATCACTTTCAAGACTTCGTTCACTCATCCAACATTGACTAGGTTTCATTTTGTTTCTCTGATTTTACAAAGTTTCAGGTACATCAGGTGCTGAGAATACAAAGCAAATAAAATATAGGTGATATGATAGAGGTTTGCAAAGGGTGTAAATGCAGTACTGAGGAAGGACTTCCAACCTATACTGAGGCGTGTGTGTGTGTGTGTGTGTGTGTGTGTGTGTGTGTGTGTGAGAGAGAGAGAGAGAGATGGCTTCCTGGAAGAAGAAATGTAGGATCTAAGTCCTTAAGTTAAGGGTAAGCCAGAGTCCGTCTGACATTATCCATAATGTGAAGGAAATAACAGTTGAAAAAATATTCCATCTAATTCAGTCGGTCTACTCTGGTCTGGGATCATTTGCCCCTTGTTGGGCAATGAGGGCTTCTTGCATTTCAGCATGAATATTATTGCAGCCAGAATGCTTTTTAAGTAATTCTTCAGCCTTAGCTTCTCAAGTGGGCATCACCTGGCCTATTTGGGATTAGTTTTTGAAGTCACATAAAATCTTTCAAATTCAGATAACTTGAGGGATTTTCATTACCAGAGCTAATTAATGGGTGAAGACCTACCACCCCAAATCAGATACTTCAAACATCTAAATTTTACAGACAACTGTGAATGGGCAGTGTAGATTCCTGGTTAGAGCTGATATCATCAAAAGTCCTGGATATCACTAAGGAATAAAGTGTACAAATTATTAAGACAAAAAAACATGATCTTGTGTTTATTTATATGTGGATGATATCTGCCTGTTATAATTTGTTCTCTTTTTCTGTCCATATGTCTCTTTATTTTGATTTTCCAGTTTGTGTTTTTCTGAATGTTCTTTTCTGAGATGTTTGAGGATGTTAGGAGATTGACATCTGAACATTCAACCTAAGTGCTTTCACATTTCACAGTTGTTGCTGTGTGAATATCATGGAACAGTTGTCTATGTACAATTTCTTGGGGACATTAAGTATTATTTTGGATTCTAGACTAGATAGAACAGATAAAAATTTTTATTATTATGAAGTTTTTGTGTCTTTTTGCTTTGATAAGAGATTTATTGGATTGTATTTCACTAGGTTGCATGGTTAGTTATTCTGTATACTTTTATGCCTTCTCTGTAAGATACTTATATTCATGTCACATGTCAGCTAAGAACTAGAATTTTTGCCATCCTGTTTTTCATTTTCTAGGTTATGATCTTTCTTTTGTCACATTTCTGACAGCTACCCCTTCTCTCCTTCCCAATCACCAGTATAAACCCATAGCTCAAACATCATCAAACAGGTAATCAGCAGTGGCTGCTGACAAATGTCACAGAATGAAGAGAATCAGATTTGAAAGGCTCAGCTCTATAAAGAAAACCAAGGTTCAGCCACTCATTTAAAACCTTCTGTGGCCCTGTGGCATTATCACGGACCATTCTCTTTGATACTTTCACAACTTGCAACTATTTTAAATATCAAACTTCTCTGTTCTTTCAGAACTTACTCTTGATTCTTTTTTTTTTTTATAAGTATGAGTGTATTGGCCTATATTGATAACATAGGGTACAAAAGTCTTCGCCAAAGAAAAACAGAAGGGAGAATGAAATAGTGATAGGCTTTGGAGCTACCCAAGGACTTGGAGATCATCCTGTCCAACTTCTTATAAGCACCAGCCTGAAATAGTTCAGTGATTAGTCTGAGGTAATAGATTAGTTACTTTTTCCAGCTGATTCCAGAATACAGACTTGCATTTTGCTCAGTGTTTATTCAGCGAAGTTTTAGTGCTTCTACATCAATGCATTCAATTTAACAAAAATGTATTAAGTAGGTTCTATGCACCAAGAATTGATAATACAGCAGTGTAAAACACAGCAGCTCAGCACATTTCCTGTCCTAGAGAACCGTAAAGGCTAGTCCTGGGGACGGGTGGGCAAATGTATTACACATATGCTGCCCAAGCCTATGATAGTTATCTCTAAATGATAAAGGCATTTTATTTATTTACTTATTTGCTGAATTTAGACATGGCTTCACCATCTTCCCCAACATAGCTCCTCAGGCATCCACTATTTATCTTTGAGAATTGTCAAGTACATTAAAACCTATTTATCATCAAAGCACTAATAGTTTTCTTAAAGAATTAGCTTCTAGAAGACAAAATAATGTAACAGTAGTACTAATAATAGATAACATTTATTATTGTTGTAGGTTCTAAACACATAATTACTGAAGCAAAATTGTTTATACATGAATCATCTAACATTATCTCAGTGTGTTCTGAACTGTAGAAAACGTGGCTTTCTATGACATTCAGTGTTGTGAGTGCTCCTCTGTAATTGATTAATGGTCTCACTCCCTCTCCCTAGTCTGTGGTTCTTGGCCTGCTTCCTGTTCTATTAAATCATGCATCACAAAAGACTGCAACTTTTGAGTTTTTATCCTAGAATCATAAACAAACCACTCAGGCCTTATTTGCTTGATAATTTCTTTTGAAAAATGCCTTATTGCCCTAGGTGATGCAGTGAATGAGGGAGAAGGCAAATAATGAAGACTCTTCAGATTTAGACCTGTACCGTCACTGGGGTTTGAAATGAGAGAAAGGAGGAACTCAGGTGGGTTTGAAAGCTATGAATATGGAAGAATCTGTAGACAGAGACATGGACAAGTGGCGGCTGAGAATTAGGGATATTTATAGTCCTTGATGACTGTGTCAGTCCTCTTGTATGCAATGGTATGTACATGGCATATAATAGTATGTATCTTGGAATTCAGTTACTATTTGTCCTCAGTGGGACCACCAAAAAAGCTAAGTTCTCGGGACGTACGTTTTCCTAAATCTTTGGAAAAGGAGAGAAAGAGAGAGGCAGAACGAATGGAAGCTTAATGTGGGCTGCTGACAGGAAACCCATTTTGCAAAACTGCTTCTTCTTGAACGGCAATTGAATCAACTTATTGTTATCAAGCTTTAAGTGAATGAGTCCTTGCAGTTGCCAAAATTGAATAGGAAATGCTTTAATTTTGTTCTGGCTGTGGTCCAACAACAAGAGAGACTTTTCAAGCATGGAATTACGGAGCTGTGCTGAATGACTCCAAGTGAACTCTCTGTAGGTTAAGCTCTTCAGGAAGAGGTCACTGCTTGCTGATGGCAAGCTGGTGAAAGGGGTGGCTGAAAGCTTGGGAAATCTGGTGTTGGTAAGTGATACATGGACATGTTATCTTTGTCCCCTAGTACCAGATGAAAATGTGGGTCAACAGTAACTACTTTAATTAGTATGTAGAGAAAATTGTTGTTCAAATGGAGTGTCACATTATCCTTTGCCAAAAGGCTTGTGATGGTTATTCTATTGTTTGTAGTGCTGAAACTTTCAGATGTTGCTTATTCGATAATAATATTGGCTGGGATTCAAGGTCAGGAGACTCTCTTGATAAGTAAATGTAAGGCAAGAGAATCTCTTAAAGGCAACTGTTTTGCTGATCCACTTTTTTTTCTCTGCACATTGATCAGGAATATTTTTTACCTTCACAAATCAAGTAAGACCTGAAGCAGATTTCACTTTTACAGTCACCTTTTGATTATTCAAAGGCTAGTTATCCAGTGTATGAGTAAGGATTCTGACCAGAATTTCTGACCAAGCTGGATGATTGGCCAGTTGTGGCAGCATTGATTGCATTTAGAAAAATAATACATGGGGTAAGGAAGATGTCATGATTTCACAGAGGCAACACAGAACTTTTTACAGAATATACAGAATTTTATGCAGAATAGTTTAGTAGAGGTTCAAATGGAAAGGAAAGAGGATTCTGGTTTTTTCCTTTCATCTTTTCTTATTGGAACTTATTTAAAATTTCGGAGTGTTTCACTCTAAGAGCATGCATTCCATATTTAAAAAGGAACTGGGTTATTTGCTACATGCCACATAGTGAGTTTGTCACATTTGATATCTGAACTCTTCCTCAGATGGAATCCCTTATATTTTACTTTAGGAGCCCCACTGCAGGACTCGCCTGGTAATACAGCTTTTATATTTTGCCATTTACTTTTATGCTATCCCGTTTTCTAGCAGACAATCAGCTGCCGAAACCATTCCCAAATCAAATTCTGAGTGTTGGATACTCAGGATGATGGAGCTCCATTTGGGGAAACTTACTATGAGTTTTATTGTGAGAAATGGATCTTCACATGACTCTCTTGCTAAAGAGTCAGTGACTCACCAAACAAGGAAGCAGAATTAAGATGGAGCATCTGTTTGACTCAGCAAATTCCTACTTTCAGAGGACCGTGCAATTTAAACGGTGTGATGCTGCAGGTTTTGCGCATATCAAGTCCAAAGAAATGTGGAGTGGCTACAGGGCTGCACTGGAGCTGACTAGCAAACATGGACTGTGTACACTTCTTCCTAACTCTCAGCTCAGTGACATCATGTTGTAGCTTAATATAGATCATGGTTGAAATATTTCCCACAGAATTGGCAAATGTTACAAATCTTTGCCTACTTTTTGTTTTCTTCCTGGAAAGCCAGTTGTTAAACATTTACCAGCACACCAGTGGTCCAGCGTACCTAAAACATTAATTTGTTTTAATTGTTTTTTTTTTTTTTTTTTTTCTCTAGTACAGGGGTTGTCAAAATGTCATCCTTGGATCAGCAGTATCAGCATCACCTAGGAGCTTGTTAGAAATGCAAATTATCTGGCTCCACCCCTAGCCTACAGAATCACCCTCTTGGGGTGGGTCTCAGGATTCCCCTTTAACAAGCCCCCCCTCCTAGGTGAATTTGATGTATGCTAAAATATGATAACCACTGCTCTAAGAGCTAGGTGATTAAGGGAGGAGAAACTATGTTTAATTAACTGTGTGATGACCATAATTGAAAGATTAATTACCTCATACCTGTCCCATTGTACTTACTAAGCTTTCAGAGATACTTCCTCAATGGATTGCTAATTATAGCACCCACAGTGGGTAGTGGTGGGGGTGTGTCAAAACTATCACTTCCAGGGTTCATAGCAGATGGAAACACACCATCATGCAGTGTTCACTTTCTTCATCTGAAGGCACTGCCAAAGGGCAAGTGATATCAGCAAATATGATAACAGGACTACTATATTTTTAGCTGGATTAAGAGTCAGAATCCCCTAGAGGGTTTGCTAAACTATAGATTGCTGGGCCCGCAGCCTAAAGTTTCCCATTGCTTGGGTCTGACTGGGGCCTGAGAATTTGCATTTCTAAACAAGTTGCCAGGTGATGATCATGCTGCTGGTCCAGGCACCACTCTTGGAGACACTGCTCTAGAACATCTTTTGAATTATCTGCTTTGGTGTGAGTTCAGCTTCTCAGCTTTTTGTTCTCTCTTATTACATTTAGCTTGACTGTAATTTTTCTTCAAGGAGGGTACAGGTCACATCACATGGGGCACGATTTTTAATGTGCAGGGAACTGCTGAGCCCTCCATTTACTGTCAAGAAATTATTCAGAGTCATAATGCACTTTGTCATTTGTCTTCCTTGTCTTACTAAGTTTTTACGGTCTAGTACTTTGCTATTGTGTCAGATGAAACTCAGATGCTTCCTCACTGCAGTGTCTATGGCCTTATGATTCACACCTTTAACTGCCATCAGATAATTCACCAGGTTGAACAGGGTGTTTCCCCTTTTCTTTGACTAGAATTTAGTTATTTTATTTGAATAGGATAACTTAATGCACCTGAATTGCATCCTTGTCTTATTGTATTCTCCATAACAGAATAAGAGCTCTTTCTAGTGCATGAAAAGCACAGTTTAAAGGGTTTAGTGGTTTGAACTGTGGTCTAGGGTGAAAAGATTTAAAAGATTTTCACGAGAGCTCTAGCAGGCCTTGCATGCCTTGTTGTTGAGCTCAATCGAGAAATCTACAACTTTTTTCATGAACCCTTAGAATGCAGCATTTGAATATGAGTGGTTCATGCTGTTATTTGACTGTTTCATTTCTTAAACTCACATCTTCAAATAACTTGTTTTCTCCGCTAAATTGGAGTGCAAAGATTTTAGATTAAGACCACTCAGTGACTCAATAGTTGTGTAACCTTGGGTAGGTCACTGAATTTGCTGTATCTCACTTTTCTCATCTATAAAATGGAAATGATGGTATCTGTACTGTTTATTTCATATAACTATTGTGAGGATCACAATGATATCTGTGAAAGTATTTTGTCAGTTCTACAATCCTGTGTAACTGTGAAGCATTATTGTTAATGCCCCTTGTAATACTCAGCACAGTCAGGATACAGAGTGGACCCTTAGGACATAATATCTTGCACATGTGTGTGTGTAGTAGGGTGTCTTTTATAGATCTTTGAAAGCCAACACTCAAAACAGCATCTGATTATCTACTTAATAGCTAACCTGACAATTGTATGTTAGTACACATAATAGGTACAAAAGCTGGCTATTAGCTGGACTGTAGAAGGCAGGAAAAGTTGGGGGTTGGCTACAGCCCTTAAAACCTGTATTGGCATTCTCTATCTAGGAACCAGGGAGACATACCAAGGAGCTGAGTGTGTCATTGAAAGAACATGGGAACAATACACCCTATTGTCGGTCTTTGATAAGGTACCTTCCCAATGACATTTTGGTGGGACAACTAGGCTCTTTTTCTTGACAGTAAAGGCCTACTTATTGGGACAAAGGGCAGGATGGGTAAAAGCTTCTTAGGTATTCAAAATAGAAAAATGGCAAGCTGGTATGTGTGTGTGTGTTTACGATATCTGAAACAGGATTCGTGAAATCCTATTAGTCCATTTTGTGAAAACACATGGAAGGGGAGCCTTTCTCTTCCTGTTGGCCTCTCGTGGTGTTCAGAAAGTTGGACATGTAGTTCACTTGAGAGTTTGTAGTACAGTACTGAAATTCATCTCAGTCATGTATTTGACAGTTACCTACACTATCCAGATGAAATCACATAAAAGTGTTGGAGCAAGTGTCTAGGGACACACTAATTCAATACCTATTCGCTTGCTGATGGTGAGTAAGTCAATGAACTCTGAAACTTAGTTTCCTAATCTACAAAACAGAAATAATAAACCCTGACTTGTTTACTTTCTCTGAGTTTCAGATGAAATAATGTGCATAAAATACTTTGTCAACTAAAAAACATCCTAGAAATGTAATATTTTGTTTTTAAATGCTTATTCTATAAGGATTTGCATGTAGTCAATGCAATTGTGTTTATTACAGAGTTATAAACAAGATAGAAAAATGTGGATTGGATGAAAAAATCTTTAGATGGATTCAATGCCTACTGAACAGTCACATGAAGTAGGTCTTGATTCATGCATTAAGCCTCCTGGCAGACTGGCTAGAAGCAGCTCTGCTCTCCCTATTCAGTGTCCTCACTGTGACCTGAATGAAGACACACAAATCATGCTCTTTAGATTCTACAATGATTCAGACCTCAGAGGACTACCTAGCAATATGAATGGCAGATCCAAAATTCAATTTGATCTTAAAAGGCAGAAACAATGATCTGAAAGCACCGAGATAAAATATAACATGGATATAAATAAAATTCTTCTTTTAGAGTAAAAATAATCTATCGCACAAATTCAGGAAGGGGGTGAACTGCCTTGGAGGAAGTTGATATGAGACCATCTGGGGTTTTTAGGTGTCTACAAGCTCAAATAGAATGTGATGCATTTGCTTTGAAGAAAAAAAATTCTGAATAGAAAAATATGGCTGCTTCCTCCAGTGATCTAGTGCTCAGAAATCTAGCTACTGAGTCAGGGGATTAGAGCTCTGGTCCTCACTCTGCCAATGTCTCATGGTGTGACCTTGCTAGGGTCATTTCATGTCTCTTAGCTTCAGTTTTTCTGACCTTTAAAATGAGAAGTTAAGGCTAAGTTATTTCTAGATTGCTGCTAGCTAGAAGAATCTGTGACTTTGAGTTGAGTCATAAAAAAACCTTCCTTTTTTTTTTTTTTGGAAAATGTATATATCCACAACTAGTAGGAAGACAAACTGATTACAGGAGAATAATTGAGAACTAAAATTATAACATGTGTGTATCTTTTTATTTTCTCAATGATTGTGGCATTTAATTTAATTTTGTTGGCTTAGCAAATGACCTCCTCAAAAACAATATATTTTTCAACTTATTTTTCTTAACTGGTGTGCCTTAAGAACTTTTTCCAGAACTTCAAATTTTCCTGTAACTTTCAGGTACAAATCCCAGCAGGGTCCATCTGGCTCACTTTCCTTCTAAGACAGATAAATTGAGCTGTGTGTGCTTTTACAGTGCGTGATCTTAGATATTTACATGAGACTTTCAAAAATTAAGTCCCTGTCTACTGCTTATAGACATATACAGGGTCTCGGACCTCTCTTTGTAAGAATAACAATTTATCATCAAAACTATAGAGTCATTTTTTTCTGCCAAAATGAGTGTAGTTTCTTCCTAACTTATAGAAATATTATGTCTTTGATATGAACTTTAGTTGAGCAGTGAATTATTTAGTGGTTTGCAGTGCCTCTGGGTGTTAGAATGTGCTGGGTTTTTCAGGATGAATTGCTGTGTACATAGGTATTTTGTTCAGTGTTTTAGAACACTTGACCAAATTCATTCCTTTCCTTATGTTATTTGTTGATAAAGGATTTGCTCTATATTCCATACAATTGAATTCCTTGTCTTCTTTTATCTGCTTGCCTTATCCTCGTTAGTTTTTGAAAGCTTGAAGTATGTCTTAAATTGAATGAATTAATCAGAATATCTCATCCCTGAAGATATCAGATAAAAAAGAATTCATAATATTAAAGACATTGTGCTAGAAAAATAGTGGATTGTTTTCATGCTTCTCTCCCTTCTTCCCTCTTTCCCTTTCCTCTCTCCTCTGCTTTCCTGCATCTCAGGCTTCTTCCCCTTTTTCTTTTGTTTCTTCTCTGCACAACTCTTTATTGAATTGCTACTGTGTGCTATGTAGGCTGAGGATTTACTATCTAGTAAAATATCTGCTGCTTTCATGATGCTTATAGTCTAGGAGAGGAATCAAACCAGTAAAGAATTGAAGTGCCGACTGGTAGAGAGACAGCTCAGTAATGAAAGCCAGAGAAAGCATCCCAGAAAAGATTTCAAACCTGAGAAGTAAGGGTGGATTAAGAGTTAGTGGAGCAAAAGCTTGGATTGGGTATAGGAAATGTTCTAGACAGAGAGCAAGCATATGGTAAAGTCTTGAGATGGGAAAAAGCATAGCACAATTAAGAAATTTTAAAAGTCAGAACAAGTGAAGCCTGGCACACAAGGGAAGATGGGCCAGAAATGGGATTGAAGGAGCACAAGCTTACAAAGGCCTTACGGCTTATGGATCCAAAGAGCATCAGAGAATCACTGGGGAGTTTAAAGAAATAAAATAACATGATCAGGTTTTCATTTTTAAAAGACCATTGTTTTTCCTGCAGATTAGAGACCTATTTGGAAGGACATAAGATTGATTATTGTAGTAGTCCAGGTGAAAGAGGATGATGGTGATGCATTGGATCAGGGGAGTATCGAAGAGGCTATTTCATGGGAGTAAAGCTTTGGAATCGTTCTTTGTTTCATTTTCAGGTAACTGTCTTTAAAGCTGTCATTTAAGAAACATATAAAACAAAAATTCTTTTTTTTTCCTTTTTTATGACTTTTTGAGGACATAAAGGTTGCTTAACGAAGAAATTAGTAGGCCAGGCGCAGTGGCTCACGCCTGTAATCCCAGCACTTTGGGAGGCCGAGGCGGGCGGATCACGAGGTCAGGAGATCGAGACCATCCTGGCTAACACGGTGAAACCCCGTCTCTACTAAAAATACAAGAAATTAGCCGGGCATGATGGCGGGCGCCTGTAGTCCCAGCTACTCGGGAGGCTGAGGCAGGAGAGTGGCGTGAACCCGGGAAGCGGAGCTTGCGGTGAGCGGAGATCGCACCACTGCACTCCAGCCCGGGCGACAGAGCTAGACTCCGTCTCAAAAAAAAAAAAAAGAGAAATTAGTAGTTGTGAGGGGTTTGAGGTGTTTAGAATAGATTTCTCGATGCTGCATTGGTTTACGCTGAAGAAGGAGCAAGAGTAAACGCAGAGTGGGAGCTCTGAATTTAAACCCCAGTTTTGCTGCTAATGAGCTCTGGCACTACAGGTAAATAACTTAACCTCTGTCGGTACTTCTTTCAATTCTAATCTTCCATGACTCTATGGGTGCTCCCATAAGAAAACTCTAGGAAAGAAAAACCTTCAGATATTTGTTTGCATTTTAAATTTCTTAATACTGTTTTAATCCTTATTGGTACACATATTGAAATTCTAGATTCGACAAGTGAGAAGCTTTGCTAACAATATCGTAAATCAGAAACCACAAAAGTACTAATCTGTTATTAGAAATCAGGCTGTTTTTCTATCTTGCGTACCTGCTTATAGACATGAGAGATTTTGAGGTCTGTGAAATATAAGCCAGAGAAACTTGACTTTTGAGAATGGAAATCTTTAGTGGTGAGATATGAGGTTAACGTATAGAGTGGTTTCCAAACTTCGGTCCACTAGTAGTGCCCATTTGGTCACATAAAAAATCCCCTGTGGGCGGGCGCCTGTGGTCCCAGCTACTCGGGAGGCTGAGGCAGGAGAATGGCGTGAACCTGGGAGGCGGAGCTTGCGGGAGCCCAGATCGCACCACTGCACTCCAGCCTGGGGGACAGAGCGAGACTCCGTCTCAACAACAACAACAACAACAACAACAACAACAACAACAACAACAACAAATCCCCTGGGGAGCTTGGTAAAAATACACCTCCCTGGCCTATCCTCATAGTTTATGATCAGTAGGTGGTGGTGTAAGGCTAACAGGAAAGGGTGCTGTAGTCTAAGTCCGTGTTTCCCGAAGTGTGGTTCATGAAATTGCACTAGTCCTTTTTTTTTTTTCCAAAATGTTAATTGAAAAAGTGTTTAGACGTAAAATATATTTGAGAAACACTGTATAATATAATATCTTTTTTTTT
>NW_026652278.1:61965118-61981114 GCF_009828535.3 Hylobates moloch | reverse complement strand
CTGAGATATCCTACGTGAAAGAAAGAGTTAAACTTTATTCCTGTGTTCCTCTGACTCATTTGGCCCTCAACTGTTTTTACTGGAATATCTATTAACAGCCCTTAGAACTGACATTCCATAAAGGGAGTTTACAAAGTGTACCAGAGTCATTTTTTCTAGCATTGACATGGAGTGGCCCAAGGATATCCATTCTTTATTGTTTAAACAAAGACACACCTTTGTGGAATTACTGAGGGAACATAGATGAATACTTTGGCCACAAAATAGGCAGGTTTATTTTGTCAACAAGCTACCTGGCTGTCATGTGGCTTGTGTGTATTGCATTGCATGCCTCTTCACATTTACTCTATGTGAATGGCACCTACATACAGCTGTGCAGTCATAGTGTGCAATCTGGCAAGCCCTCTGTGGCTGCTCTGTCTGACCTGTATGGGGGCTGATCCTGTAACTCTGGTTTCACTTGAATCAGAAATCAATCTTGTGAATTATCTTGGGCAGATTATGACTCTCCAAATGGTAGGTCCCTAATAATTTGTCTTGAATAGTGCAATAAAAAATAGTTAGGTTTTAATAAAATGATGAAGCTGTTTCTATAAGCAATACACTAACACTTAAGTGTTTTAAAATGAGTGTATCTTTATTTGCTGTCCTCAGAAGAAGCTGATCTTCATCATTAGACATACCATTGGCCGAAATGTGGTTCCTTCATCATTTACCAACAATTTCTTAATAACCATGTGGCAAGCAACATACTGGGCACTGGGGAAGCAAAGGAAAAAAGAATGGTTTCTGCTTTTCAAGTAGAGCAGTTTAAGGGAAATTGCCACGTACACAGAGGGTTATAATACATTGTGGTAATAGTTACCATGGAGGTAAATGCAAGGGGCAATTGGAGCATAAAGAATAAAGTACTTAAGTTGGCCTAGGAGAATTAGGAAAGATTTCACAGAAAAAAACTAGTTTAGTTTAGTCTGGCTTCTGATTTTTCTTCTGAAACCCTATGCTGACTCTGCTATTCAATTATCAGGAGATAGTTTAGATTTTGCTGCCTTGCATATGCTCATGTGCTTTTCCAAAATAAATTGTGTTTATGTAATAATTTTTACCTTTTCTCCTCACTCATCATTTCCATCTTGATATTACTTTGAATTATACCCCCCACAATAGTGTTAGTTTCAGCTGAGTGTTCACATTTCTGGTACAAGCTAATAGAATTTTTCATTTGCTTTTGCTTTGCAGATGTTGAACACATGGCTCTTAAGCATGGCATTATTCTTATAAGGATGACAGGCTTCAAACATTTTGATTAGTACCTCAATTTTACCCACTTCTCCATTTTGAAGTGAGCCTGTATTTTATATCATCTCAGTTTCATCTCTTACAAAGCTCTAGTATTCAGAAAGGCAATTTCTTTCTCCACTTTTATATCTACCAAGTTACTGTGAGACTTTTAGAAAGGTTTGATAGCTTTTACTTTCAGAAATGGAATATTTTACTTAATTTTTCAAAGAGCTCAAAGACATACACCTGTATTGGGAATAAATACACATTGCCTGTTTGCAATATCTTGCATCCATATAGCATTTTGTCGTTTGTATTTTACCTGCATCATTTTTATGTAACTCTCACAATGCCATTTGAAATATGAGGAAACTGGATCTTAGTGAGGTTTAGTGGGTTATTCCAGATAATATAACTAGTCATGGTTGAGTCAGTGACAGAACCAGGACTCAAACAGACTCCAGTTTCCAATTACAAGACTTTTTCCACTACATTGCATAGCAGGACAATATTGCTATGTGCTGGGTATAAAGGGAAGCTGAAGATGAAGAAGTAGAGTGTTTGGTAAGGCAAATTCAGAAATTGAAAGTACCATAGTTAATGATTTGAGTGGAAGAGATTGTGCAGGGCATGAGAGAAAGCAAGCAAGTTAATAAACATGTCCAATATGGCAGGAAAGTATGATAAAGGAGGGCAAGAAGGTGGAGGTGATTTGGTGTTTGATGAAGCAGCACTATAGCTAGCAGGACAAGTTAAAACAAAAGGAGTAAAAATTGCAAAAGGACACAAGTCAGCAGTGGAGGAAAAGAAAGTGGGCTACTGAATGGGGGATGGACATGGATAGGAAGCTGGCCAAGGAGACTGAGACTAGTAGACAGCCTGCAGCTGGAGCCTGTGCCACCTTCATTCTGAAGTTGTGGTCTCTTACGCACCAATTCGCCATAGTCAAGGTTGATGCTGCAGGTGCTGGTCAAGGAGAAATGTTCAGTAAATATACAGTCAATTTTTGAAAAATCATAAGTAACTTGGTACAGTACAGCCACACAAGTCATGTCACTGTCTCCAGATGAGAGAGCCAGGCTGGAGGCTGGGAGTGGGACAGTAATTGGAAAGTAGTTGAGGGGTTTAGGTTAAGTTTATTTAGGATTCTGTGAAAAGCCAGATAAAATGACTACTCCATGACATATAATTGGCATTATACCATAACCCCATAGCAGTGATCTAATGTGTTCATTTTCTAAAACTGCAATCACTTTGAAGTTACCAGGATACAATCATAGTGAGAGACAGTTTTTCAGTTTTTAGCAGATTAATGAGCTAAAATATATATCTCAAACTACTTAAAATGAGAGAATACTCATACTATTTCTCAAGTACTCATGTCATAGTTCAAAAATTAAAATTGTTTGGCGCTTACTTTTGGCTTAAACCTCAGAAAATAATACAAATTTCCATTATCTTACAGTAATTATAATAAATAAGTGTATAAATAAATAATAAATTAGAAAACAAACATTCCAGGCTGGGCAACATGGCAAACCCCCGTCCCTATTAAAATACACAAATTAGCCAGACATGATGGTGTGAGCCTGTAGTCCCAGCTACTCAGGAGGCTGAAGTGAGAGGATCACCTGAGCTTGGGAGGTTGAGGCTGCAGTGAACTGTGATCCTACGACTGTACTCTAGCCTGGGTGACAGGGCAAGACCATGTCACAAACAAACAAACACAAAGAAACCAAACATTCAATTACATAGACATGTTTAGCAGTTTTATTGCTCTATCATTGACACAGGATAAATTGCACATACTAAATGGGTACAATTATGGTAAGATTGACATATGTCTATCAAAAAGAACTGACAACACCATCAAGAAACATATTGAATATCTCTAAATTTTCCTAGTGCCCTTTTGTAACCCATTCCTTTTGAAGGAACAAATGAAAGTTCCTTTCACTCCTCCCCTAAAAATCCATTCTAAATGACACTTGGATAAGAAGGAATTAGGTTGACCACTATAAGCAATTTTATATATACATGTTGAACTAAAAAAGTAGACAGTAGGAATTCAGAGAAGGAAGATTTCAGGAGAATACAGGAGTGTTTTGAAACAATTCTTAGGGCCTGGGGAGCTTGAATTCGATCTGGAACATGCAGAATGAGTTGGGAGAGCATTTTGGCTTTGGGGTAAGGGATGACAAAGCAAAGTCAGAAATGAGGGCTCCACAATCCTGGGACAGTGAGATGACTTCTTTGACCCAAACAGAGGCAGTGTTCTGATGACCTGTAGAAAATAGAGTTTGGCTAGCTTGTGGAAGATCTTAAATGAGGCTGAGTGTAGATTTAAGATAAAAAGGAACAATTGAAGACTTTTGTTTTTAACTACGGAAAGTGATTTGATTCATTCATTTATTCATTCATTCAAAAGGCCAGGTGCGGTGGTTCATGCCTGTAATCTCAGTACTTTGAGAGGCTGAGGCGGGTAGATCACTTGAGGTCAGGAGTTCGAGACCAGCCTGGCCAACATAAAGCAAAACTCCATCTCTAGTAAAAATATCAAAATTAGTCGGGTGTGGTGGCGCACAGCTATAATCCCAGCTATGTGGGAGGCTGAGGCAGGATAACCGCTTGAACCCGGGAGGAGGAGGTTGCAGTGAGCTGAGATTGCACCACTGCACTCCAGCCTGGGTGACAGAGCAAGACTCCATCTCAAAAAAAGAAAAAAGAAAAAAATATGTACAGATTTTTATTTATATAATATATATTAATTGTTATTTATATAAATATATATATATTTAAAATATATATGTATTTTTTTAAAATATATACTATTTGACACTATATGTCAAGCATTGTTCTAAGTGCTTATGAATGTGCTTTTAATACGTGGCCATTTGTAAGGGCACAATCTGGCTTGTGTGTGAGTGTGTGTGTAATTTGTTTTTCTAAATTATTTTTTTTGGAAAATTTAGATTTACAGAAAAGTTGCAGGAATCTTACAAAGAGTTCAAGTATACATTTCACCCAGTTTTCCCCATTGTTAACATCTTATATAACTATGGTACATTTGTCAAAATTAAGAAACTGGCATTAGCACATTAATGTTAACCAAACTCCAGACTTCATTTGGATTTTCTTAGTCTTTACCTAATGCCCCTTTTCTGTCCCAGGATCCCGTTATGGGATTTAGTCCCCATGTCTCCTTACGTTCTTTAGACTGTGATGGTTTCTCAGGCTGTCCTTGTTTTTGGTTACCTTGATGGTTTTGAAGAGTACTGGTTAGATATTTTATAGAATGTCTTTCAATTTGGGTTTGTCTGATGTTTCCCCCATACTGTCTGCTTTTGAAGAAACAAATGGAAGTTCCATCCACAATTTAAAAGAAAAGGTCATTTTATTAATTTTATGCTTGGATTATATAGATCTTTAATCTTTTCTGAACAGTAAGCCTCATATTCCCCTCAAATCATATTCAAGGTATCTATTTCCTTACCTATTCATTTTGGGTATCATACTTAACCATTTCAGCCTATGAGGGTTTCCTGTAAAGAAGTGCTTTCTCTTAAATGAGTAGAGATTTGAATGACTGATTCCAGGAAATCCTTCTGAGATAGCCACCATTCAGTCACCTGTGTACTTATAGCCTCAGTAACAGAGGCTAAAATGCTTAGCTGTATTTTAGTCCATGACTTGAATCAGCACATGGCTTTGCTTGAATGTTTTATAAGTTTCTAGCTGCTATATCACAGATTAGTGCACTGGAATGACAAAGCACAGTCTTAGCCAATACAGGCCACTGTGCCATTTTCTTATATACTCTCAAACCCTCTCATGAATTGAAACACCAAAAGTTGAGCAAAGACACGCTGAATAGAACCCCATACATAGTTTCTTTAACATGACATTTCTTAACCATTAAGAAATGGACTCTGGCCCACTCTCTAGAAAAAAAAAAAGATTATGGCATATTTATAGGGTTCTTCTTTCTTTGGGCCAAATGAAAGAACATTCACATTTTTTCCTTTCTTTTCCCTTTCTATCTGTTACATAAATTTGAATTCAATCTGAGCTTTAAGACCCTTGGAGGGAATATGGTAACTCTCCAACATTTTACCCGTGGATGGTGTATGCTTAGGTTTGATTCTGGCCCCTCTGGTTATTACCAGTGTGTCATTGAGTCTGTCAGTTAGCCTGTCCTAAGCCTTGCTATTTTGACCCATAAATTTAGGTAATAATATCTACCTCCTAAATTTGATATGAGAATCAGTTGAGATAAAGCATATAAAGTGCCCAGCGCAGTGTCTTGCACAAAACTCACTCAATAAACATTAACTATTCTTATTACTGTTATTTTTAATACTTAGTATGATAAACTAATTAGGAAAAAACTGGATGCATTGGCCATGATTCTAATAACAGCAGCTGATGTTTCCGACTCTCCTCACTGCCTTGCATCCTGCTCAGACATTCCTATGCTCAGTATCTCCCTGCTCCAGCCTCCAGCTGCCTGACTACTAGCCCATCACAACTCTACATTCATCCTCCTTGTGGAAGAAGAATGGCTGCTTCCACAGTTAGTAAATAGGAAGTAATTGTTTAAGAAATTTTTTTTAATTCACATAAAACATCTGTTTGAGTTAGGAAATTAATAATAAAATGATTTTGCATACAGAATTTTATCTTGGTGATGACATGGAATTTATGAACAAATAAAATTGTAAAGAATTTCAGGTTTTGTTTTACTTTTTAGAGAAATCAGCTTGAGTTAATGTCTACCATTGGCATTCTCTCAGAGTCACTTCTCAGTTCTCACCACCAGCTAGGAATGTGGACAAGCTGTTAACATACGGATTTTCCAGACTCCTAAACACAGTTCTGCATTAGTTGGAGGCCCTGAGAGACTGGTCAGGGATTGTGTTGCTTCCAGAATTGTTGCAGGCCCCCTGCCAGGACTCACAAATCCCAGCTTTGCAGGGTGGTGATTGTAGTTGTCTTCTCAGTATGCCGTACCATAGAGCCTTTCTTGTTCTGTCTGTTACTTCCTCGATTAAGAAACATAGCTTTCTTTGTGCTGGCCTTTGGATCAGATGCTTCAGAGCAGCAGGAAGAAGATAATCTTACACCTAAAAAAATGTAAAGGTTCCTTACGTACTGAATCCATCAGCAGCGCCTGCTCTGCCCAGCCAAAGTAGCAGTTTCATTCCTGGCAGGTCTTACTAGCAGAGGGATAGTTCAAGAATCCTTATCCACAAGTATTTGTTTGTTCTCTTTCCCTTTCTCCCCATAAGAAGTAAAAGCAGTAACTTTCTTTAATGGGATCTGTGCCCTCTGGTTAAAAATAGTGAAGACTGATAATAGTCTACTATTGAAAACATTTAGCTACAGGTTACTGGAATTGTCACCAGAGCTTTATTTCACATGGCATTGCAGAATTCTAGGACACTTAAGTGGTATAACAGAGTTTTAGAAAGCTGATAATATATACAGGAGAATGGGTGTGTTTCATTAATTGTACTTGTAAATATTGAAAATTAATGGGTTTCCAAAGAAAATATTCCTCTGAAAGTATCCAGAAAATCAGGAATAGCGGTTAATCACAACTCTTGTGCCAATCCTGATTGATCAATAGCGGCTCCCTGGGACACTGTGATGAGGATTCTGAAGGCCCATTCTAACTCCAGTTAAAAATGCCACAATTGATTAACAATGCTCGCCGTGGTCATGGAACAAGGAAATGACATCTTATATGTCAAATATTTGTCATCCGTAGAATCACCATTTATGCTAGGCCAAAGCATGATGCTATAATTATTTATATTGCTAAAATATATAATATAAACATATTACATACTTTATATAATATATTATATATTGACAAATATAAACATGTAATATTTATGCATAAATTTTATATATAATATATGTAATTTTATATAACATAATTATATACTTTATATAATGTAAACAATAATATATTAATAATGATGTTGTTAATTACATAGTATGGAAAGTTTAAACAGTGTGCTTCAAAAAATATTCAGGACAAAATTTAAATTACAGAAATAAATATTCTGCTCATTTATTTGTTCAGCCACAGCTTGTTTAGCAACTTCTGTGTGCTCAGTGCTGTGGATCTAGAGCTAAATAAGTTCTTGTGTCTGTCTTGAAGGTGTTTTGGTTGACTAGAGCAAATGGTGTGGAAACCATTGCAAAGACTTAATAAATACAATGAAAAAGCATATACTAGCAGACTGAGTGTTCACAGAAAAGAAGAAGCAATTAACCCTGTATAAGTTCATGAGGAATCTTCAAAGGGGTGACAACGTGGTGTCATTCCTGTCTCTAGAAATAATGCTAAACATTTAGGAATCATTTGCTCTTATGACTCAAACAACCCTGTTGAAAATGGATAGTGCTCTTTAGTATGTAATAAAAATCAGTGGGTTAGGATGCTGTTGGTTTTCTATTATTGCAAATTGATTCCCCTGGAATTTTCAGCTGTGGTGAACTCTTGAATACCTGGATTCCTCAGTTTCTCTTTCCTACCACTTTTTTCACATCAACTCCTATTAAATTTCACTGCTTTGTTTTATATTGATCTCCATTGTCCAAACTGTTATACTCACTCAGATATTTATAGCCAGAATATGCCCATAAAGACAAGGGACCTGCTGACAAAGCATTATACATTTGGAAATAATTTGACATACCATACCTTGTATGGGCTTCTGGGTTTTCAAATTGGTTAAACTGTCAAATCTATATCTTTCTTTGCTTTAAAATGTCAAGCATAGCTAATTACAGTTTTTTTCAAATACGTCGTAATCACAAAATTTACAAGGAACCTATGTGCATGAATAGATCTAGATGTTTGTGTATTGTTGTCTATGGATATGAGTACACATATGTACACAGGTTTAAATTTGCTTCAGGTATGTCCATAATTAACGCTCTCTAAGCAATCACGTATGCTGTTAATATTTTAAAACCTATTGTAGTGGATGGAGATGGATTAATAAGTTAATGATGATGGAACTGAGGCAAAATATAAAGAGGTGTTTTGTAAGAAAGACTAACACTTTTGTATATACCAGAGGGAGCTTTTTTCCAATATTTGAATTTTTATTTTTAAGATTTACTATTTCTAGAAGACATTTTGTATATAAATTAACCTTATTTTGGTCATAATCAGAAGTTATAAACTAGTTTTATAAATTTTAACCACAGATTATGATTTTTTTCTGATTGTAGAAGTAATTTAAAAATTTGAAATAGAAAACCATACCGTAGAAAGTAGAAACCACTCACGATCCTGTCACCAATATACAATTAACATGGACACTTTTTTTTTTTTTTTTTTTTTTACTTTCACTTCCTTTTTGGAGTATGTTAGCACATACTTTTCTCTCAGTCATTTCAGCATTCAACAAATATTTATTAAGCACCTCATAATGTCCATGACATATGTATATATCTGTGTATGTGTACATACTTGTCATTTATTTTTACTTGAGCTGTAATTCATATACCATAAAATTCATCACATTAAACTGTATAATTCAGTAGTTTTTAATATATTCACAAAATTGTGCAGCTATGATCATTATCTAATACTAGTATATTTTCATCACCTCAAAAAGAAACCCTTTAATCATTACCAGTCACTTCAATTTCCTCCCCTCAACCCCTAGCAGCCACTAATCCACTTTCTGTACTTTATAGGTTTGCCTATTCTGGGCATTTCTACAAATAGAAAACGTAGTTTTGTGGCCAGCTTCTTTCATTTAGCATAATGTTTTCAAGGTTTATCCATGATGTGTAGCAGAAATCATTATTTCATTCCATTTTTATGATGGAATAATATTATATTGTATGAATATGCTGTAATTTTTAATTCACTCATCAATTAAAGACATTTGGGTTGTTTCCACTTTTTTTTTTTTTTGCTATTATCGCTAATGCTGCTATGAACATTTATGTACAAGTTTTTGTGTGAACTCATTTTCAGTTCTCTTTGGTATGTACCTAGGAATAGAATTGCTGGATGAGCTGGTAACTATATGAATAACATTTTGAGGAATTGTCAGACTGTTTTCCCCAGTGGCTGCACAATTTTACATTCCCATCAGTGATGTGCAAGGGTTCCCATTTTCCAAATCCTGGCCAACCCTTTTTATTTCTGTGTTTTAAATTAGAGTCATCTTAGTGGTTGTGAAATGATATGTCATTGTGGTTTTGATTTGCGTTTCTCTAATGACAATTGATACTGAATATCTGTTTGTATTGGCCATTTGTATGTCTGAAAAAATGTTTATTCAAATCCTTTGCCTGTATTTTAATTGAGTTATTCTTTTAAATTGTTGAGTTGTAATATTGCTTTATATATTTTGTATACTAGACCCTTATTGGATATATGACTTGCAAATATTTTTTCTTCCATTTTGTGTGTGTTTTTTTTTTCAGTTTCTTGATTGGGTTCTTTGAAGCACATTTTGAAAAGTGCTTCATTTTGATGAAGTCCAGCATACCTATTTATTTTTCGCTGCTCGTACTTTTGATGCCATACCTAAGAAACTATTGACTAATCCAAAGCCAAGAGATTTATACTTAATGTTTTCTTATAAATATTTTATAGTTTCACTAGTTACCTTTAGATCTTTGATTCATTTTAAGTTAGGTTTTGTATATGGGGTAAGATAGAGATCCAACATCATTCTTTTGCATGTGGATATCCAGTTGTCCCAGACCCATTTGTTGAAAATAGTATTTTTCATATTTGAGTTATCTTGGTACTCTTCTAAATATCAATTGATCATAGATGTATGGGTTTATTTTTGGACTCTCCAGTCTATTCTATTGATCTGTTTGATCAATTATGCCAATACTACTCCAACTTTTTTTTTTTTTTTTTTTTTTTTTAAGACAAGAGTTTCCTTCTGTTGCCCAGGCTGGAGTGCGATGGTGCGATCTCAACTCATTACAACCTCTGCCTCCCTGACTCAAGAGATTCTCATGCCTCAGCCTCCTGAGTAGCTGGGATTACAGGCATGCACTACCATGCCCTGCTAATTTTTGTGTTTTTAGTAGAGACGGGGTTTCGCCATGTTGGCCAGGCTGGTCTCAAACTCCTGGCCTCAAGTGATCCGCCTACCTTGGCCTCCCAAAGTGCTGGTATTACGGTGGTGAGCCTAACTTTCTTCTAAGATTGTCTTGAGTATTCGGAGTCCCTTGCTTTTCCATATGAATATTATGATCAACTTGTCAATTTCTGAAAAAAAAAAAAACAAAAACAAACAAACAAAAAAACAAACCCACAAAACACAGCTGGAATTTTGAAAGGGATTGCATTAAATTTGTGACCAATTTGGATATTGTTGCTATCATGACAATATTAATTCTTCCAGTCCATTCCCCAGAATGTCTTTCCATTTATTTAAAACTTCTTTAGGTTATTTCAGTGATGTTTTGTAGGCAGTATACAAGTCTTGAACTTCTTTTGTTAAATTTGTTTCTATTTTACTTTTTATGCCATTGTAAGTGGAATTTTAATTTCATATTCAGATTGTTCAAATGTATAGATATAGAGATGATTTTCACATATTGATCTTACATCCTGCAACCGTGCAGAATTTATTATCATAAATAGTTTGTATTCCTTAGGATTTCCTATATGCAAAATTATTTCATTTCAAAGTAAAGATAACTTCAGTTATTTTCCAAAGTAGACTACTTTTATTTATTTTTCTTGTCTAATTACCCCAGTTAGAATTCCAGCACAATGTTAAGTCAAAGTGATGAGAGTAGACATTCTTGTCAGGTTCCTGATCTTAGGGAAAGACTTTCAGTGTTCACCATTAAATATGTTCTCAGTTGTGAGATTTTTGTAGATACTATTTATCAGATTGAGAAAGTAGTCTTCTATTCCTAGACTGCTTTTTTTTTTGGTTAATAATAAAAGAGTGTTGGATTATTTTCTGTGCCTATTAAGATGATCATGTGGTTTTGGTTCGTTATTCTATTCATATAGTTTATTGGATCGATTGAGTTTCATATGTTGAAACGGTCTTGCCTTCCTGGAATGAAATCCCACTTGGTCATATATATAAGCTTTTTGTATGTTACTGGAAACAGTTTGCTAGTATTTTGTTGATGGATTTTGTACTTATATTTTAAAGGATGTTTATCTGTAGTTTTCTTTTTTCATGGTGTCTTTAGTTTTAGTGTCAATGTAATGCTGGCCTCAAGAAATAAGTTGGAAGTGTTTTGTCCTCCTTTCTTTTTTGGAATTCTTTTGTGAAGAATTAGTATTATTTTTTTGAATATTTGGAAGAATTGAGCAGTAAATTTATCTGACCCTGAGATTTTTGTCAGTAATTATTTATTTACTAATTCAGTCCCTTCACTTGTTATAGCTTTATTCATTTGCGTATTGCTCCCTGAGTGTAGGCTAGTTTCTAGGAATTGTCTGTTTCGTATAGGTTTCCTATTTTGTTGGCATGTAGTTGTTCATACTATTTCCTTATAATATTTAAAATTTTTCTATTAAGTCAATAGTAATGTCCCTGCTTTCATTCCTGATTTTGGTAATTTGAGAATTCTCTCTTTTTTGTTGTTGTTGGCCAGTCTAACTAGAAATTTGTCAATTTTGTTATCTTTTCAAAGGACCAATTTTTGGTTTTGTTGATTTTTATCTGTAGGTTTTGCATCCTCTATTATCATTTGTTTCTAGTTTAATTATTATTATTGATTTGGGTTTAGTTTGCTCTTCTTTTGTTAACTTCTTTTTTAAAAAATTTGGATGTGATTTTTGTTTTATTTTATTTCAGTAGATTTTTGGGGAACAGGTGGTGTTTGGTTACATGAATAAGTTCTTTCGTGGTGATTTCTGAGATTTTGGTGCATCCATTACCTGAGCAGTGTACACTGTACCCTAAGGTAAAATGTTCTGTTATTGATATGAGATCTTATTTGTTTTCTAACATAAGCATTTATAGTTACAGCTGTCTCTTTAAGAACTGCTTTAGGTGCATCCCATAAATTCTGGTATGTTGTAATTTTGCTTTAATATATCTCAAAATATTTTCTAATGTCTCTTGATATTTATTCTTGTCCAACTGGCAATTTATGATTGTTTTAAATTTCCACATATTTGTGAATTTCTCAATGTTTCTTCTGTTATTGATTTCTAATTTAATTCCATCATAGATGGAGGACGTACTTTATATTATTTAAATCCTTTTAAGTTAATTGAGGCTTTTTCACTGCCTAACATATGGTTTATTCTGGAGAATGTTTCATGTGAATTTGGGAAGAACGTACAATCTGCTATTTTTAGACGGAGTGTTCTATAAATATCTATTAGGTGTAGTTGGCTTATAGGGTTGTTCAAGTCTTCTATTTCCTTGTTTCTCTTCTGTTTAGTTGTTCTATTATTTACTAGACGTGAGGTATTAAAGCCTCCAACTGGTATTGTTGAAATTTCTATTTGTTCTTTCAATACTGTCAGTTTTTCCTCATGTGTTCTGGGGCTCTGTTTGCATGGTATTTTTTTTTTCTATCCTTTTACTTTAAATCTATTGATATCTTTGAATGTAAATGTCTCTTTTATAAACAGCATGTTGTGTTATTTTAAAAAATCCATTAGATCGATTTTTGCCTGTTAATTGGAGTGTTTAACCCATTTACATTTCATGTGAATACTGATAAGGCAGAATATATGTCTGCCAATTTGATATTTGTTTTCTATGTCTTACATATTTTGTGCTCCTCCATTTTACTTTGCTTTTTTCTATTAAATATGTATTTTCTAGTGTACTGTTATAATTTTCTTTAACTATATTTTCAGTTATGTTTATAGTGGTTGCCTTGGAAATTACAATTAATGCATTAAATTATAGAAATTTAATTCAAATTAATAGCAACTTAATTATAATAGAGCACAAAACTTTGCTCCTCTACAGATTCATTTTCCCCTAGTCCTTTGTGCATGCCCATCAACACGGATTGGTAGTTATCACTTTATGTACTTATTTTAAAACACAAAGAAAATTAGTTACAAACAAAAATATAGCTATACTGTGTATTATATTTACTTATGTAGTTAACTTTTACTGGTGCTCTTTATTTCTTCATCTGAATTCAAGTTACTGTCTTATGTCCTTTCATTTTAGCCTGGAAATTGCCCCTTGGTATTTGCTATAAGGCTAGCAACCAATTGTCTCACTTTTTCTTTTCCTGAGAATGTCATTTCTGTTTCATTTTTTGAAGGATAGTTTTGCCACGTTTTGATTATGTGGCAGTTTTTAAATTAATTTTAGCAGTTTAAATATATTATTTCCAAACTTTTATTTACAAGCTTTTTGGATTGCCTTTTTTTTGCCCTAACTCTTATTTACCACCTCAATCAACAAAGATGGTACACCCAGGGGAAGACACTGTTCACATGGGCTGACATTTCAAATCATGTCAAATAAACAGAGCTTTGAAAGATAAGTCTTCCCAAGAACCACCAGACAAGCCAAAGAATAAAAGTTCTTGAGGAATGGGGCTTTGAGGGAACTTTAGCCCCATCCTTCCCCTTCGATGGCTGCCAGGCTACTGATTCTCACCAGGGAAGTGAGTTGTTTGTTTTCAAGGCCGCCACAGAACTGGGGATGAAGGGAGGGGATGGGAATAGGAAAAGTCCATATACCACAAAATTTGCTGTTCTTACTGAAATTTAACTGTTTTTCAGAACACACACTCCCCAGATTTTGATGTAAGTCTTTGATTAATTTCTAGCGTTTTGAAAAAGTTAGTTATGACGATTTTGCTGTGTTTTATGAGAAGATTCTTGGAGGTTCTTATTCTACCATTTTAAAGATTTTCATCATTTCGTTTTTATATATAAAATATTAATTTGGGTGAAAGTTTAAAAAATGTTGGCGAATACGGTGAAACCCTGTCTCTACTAAAAATACAAAAATAAGCCAGGCATGGTGGCAGGCGCCTGTAGTCCCAACTACTCGGGAGGCTGAGGCAGGAGAATTCCTTGAATCCAGGAGGCGGAGGTTGCAGTGAGCCAAGATTGTGCCGCTGCACTCCAGCCTGGGCGACAGAGAGAGACTCTGTCTCAAAAAAAAAAAAAAAAAAAAAAAAAAAAGAATGCTAACCTTTATATGTTACAAAAGTTCAAATATTTGCTTCAGATTTTCATTTGTCTTTAAGCTTTATTTATTTATTTATTTATTTATTTATTTATTTATTTAATTTTTTTTATTAATGTACTTTAAGTTTTATGGTACATGTGCAGGTTTGTTACACATGTATCCATGTGCCATGTTGGTGTGCTGCACCCATTAACTCATCATTTAGCATTAGGTGTATCTCCTAATGCTATCTCTCCCCCCTCCCCCCACCCCACAACAGTCCCCAGTGTGTAATGTTCCCCTTCCTGTGTCCATGTGTTCTCATTGTTCAATTCCCACCTATGAGTGAGAACATGCGGTGTTTGGTTTTTTGTCCTTGCAATAGTTTACTGAGAATGATTTCCAGTTTCATCCATGTCCCTACAAAGGACATGAACTCATCGTTTTTTATGGCTGCATAGTATTCCATGGTGTATATGTGCCACATTTTCTTTTTGTATTTTTTAAATTTTTTTATTATTATACTTTAGGTTTTAGGGTACATGTGCACAATGTGCAGGCTTGTTACACATGGATCCATGTGCCATGTTGTTTTGCTGCACCCATTAACTCGTCATTTCGCATTAGGTATATCTCCTAATGCTGTCCCTCCCCCCTCCCCCGACCCCACAACAGTCCCCGGAGTGTGATGTTCCCCTTCCTGTGTCCATGAGTTCTCATTGTTCAGTTCCCACCTATGAGTGAGAACATGCAGTGTTTGGTTTTTTGTCCTTACGATAGTTTACTGAGAATGATGTTTTCCAGTTTCATCCATGTCCCTACAAAGGACATGAACTCATCATTTTTTATGGCTGCATAGTATTCCATGGTGTATATGTGCCACATTTTCTTAATCCAGTCTATCGTTGTTGGTTGGACATTTGGGTTGTTTCCAAGTCTTTGCTATTGTGAATAGTGCCGCAATAAACATACGTGTGCATGTGTCTTTATAGCAGCATGATTTATAGTCCTATGGGTATATATCCAGTAATGGGATGGCTGGGTCAAATGGTATTTCTAGTTCAAGATCCCTGAGGAATTGCCACACTGACTTCCACAATGGTTGAACTAGTTTACAGTCCCACCAACAGTGTAAAAGTGTTCCTATTTCTCCACATCCTCTCCAGCACCTGCTGTTTCCTGACTTTTTAATCATGGCCGTTCTAACTGGTGTGAGATGGTATCTCATTGTGGTTTTGATTTGCATTTCTCTGATGGCCAGTGATGATGAGCATTTTTGCATGTGTTTTTTGGCTGCATAAATGTCTTCTTTTGAGAAGTGTCTGTTCATGTCCTTTGCCCACTTTTTGATGGGGTTGTTTGTTTTTTTCTTGTAAATTTGTTTGAGTTCATTGTAGATTCTGGATATTAGCCCTTTGTCAGATGAGTAGGTTGCGAAAATTTTCTCCCATTCTATAGGCTGCCTGTTCACTCTGATGGTAGTTTCTTTTGCTGTGCAGAAGCTCTTGAGTTTAATGAGATCCCATTTGTCAATTTTGGCTTTTGTTGCCATTGCTTTTGGTGTTTTAGACATGAAGTCCTTGCCCAC
>NW_026652278.1:61844213-61960118 GCF_009828535.3 Hylobates moloch | reverse complement strand
ATTGGTCTGAAATTCCCTTTTTTGGTTATGTCTCTGCCAGGCTTTGGTATCAGGACGATGCTGGCTTCATAAAATGTGTTAGGGAGGATTCCCTCTTTTTCTATTGATTGGAATAGTTTCAGAAGGAATGGTACCAGTTCCTCCTTGTACCTCTGGTAGAATTCGGCTGTGAATCCATCAGGTCCTGGACTCTTTTTGGTTGGTAAGCTGTTAATTATTGCCACAATTTCAGAGCCTGTTATTGGTCTATTCAGAGATTCAACTTCTTCCTGGTTTAGTCTTTGGAGGGTGTATTTGCCGAGGAATTTATCCATTTCTTCTAGATTTTCTAGTTTATTTGCATAGAGGTGTTTGTAGTATTCTCTGATGGTAGATTGTATTTCTGTGGGATCGGTGGTGATATCCCCTTTTTCATTTTTTATTGCATCTATTTGATTCTTCTCTCTTTTCTTCTTTATTACTCTTGCTAGCGGTCTATCAATTTTGTTGATCTTTTCAAAAAACCAGCTCCTGGATTCATTAATTTTTTGAAGGGTTTTTTGTGTCTCTATTTCCTTCAGTTCTGCTCTGATTTTAGTTACTTCCAGCCTTCTGCTAGCTTTTGAATGTGTTTGCTCTTGCTTTTCTAGTTCTTTTAATTGTGATGTTAGAGTGTCAATTTTGGATCTTTCCTGCTTTCTCTTGTGGGCATTTAGTGCTATAAATTTCCCTCTACACACTGCTTTGAATGTGTCCCAGAGATTCTGGTATGTTGTGTCTTTGTTCTCGTTGGTTTCAAAGAACATCTTTATTTCTGCCTTCATTTCATTATGTACCCAATAGTCATTCAGGAGCAGGTTGTTCAGTTTCCATGTAGTTGAGTGGTTTTGAGTGAGTTTCTTAATCCTGAGTTCTAGTTTGATTGCACTGTGGTCTGAGAGACAGTTTGTTATAATTTCTGTTCTTTTACATTTGCTGAGGAGAGCTTTACTTCCAACTATGTGGTCAATTTTGGAATAGGTGTGGTGTGGTGCTGAAAAAAATGTATATTCTGTTGATTTGGGGTGGAGAGTTCTGTAGATGTCTATTAGGTCCACTTTGTGCAGAGCTGAGTTCAATTCCTGGATATCCTTGTTAACTTTCTGTCTCGTTGATCTGTCTGATGTTGACAGTGGGGTGTTAAAATCTCCCATTATTATTGTGTGGGAGTTTAAGTCCCTTTGTAGGTCACTCAGGACTTGCTTTATGAATCTGTGTGCTCCTGTACTGGGTGCATATATATTTAGGATAGTTAGCTCTTCTTGTTGAATTGATCCCTTTACCATTATGTAATGGCCTTCTTTGTCTCTTTTGATCTTTGTTGGTTTAAAGTCTATTTTATCAGACTAGGATTGCAACCCCTGCCTTTTTTTGTTTTCCATTTGCTTGATAGATCTTCCTCCATCCCGTTATTTTGAGTCTATTTGTGTCTCTGCACGTGAGATGGGTTTCCTGAATACAGCACACTGATGGGTCCTGACTCTTTATCCAGTTTGCCAGTCTGTGTCTTTTAATTGGAGCATTTAGTCCATTTACATTTAACATTAATATTGTTATGTGTGAATCTGATCCTGTCATTATGATGTTAGTTGGTTATTTTGCTCATTAGTTGATGCAGTTTCTTCCTAGCTTCGATGGTCTTTACAGTTTGGCATGTTTTTGCAGTGGCTGGTACCGGTTGTTCCTTTCCATGTTTAGTGCTTCCTTCAGAAGCTCTTTTAGGGCAGGCTTGGTGGTGACAAAATCACTCAGCGTTTGCTTGTCTGTAAAGTATTTTATTTCTCCTTCACTTATGAAGCTTAGTTTGGCTGGATATGAAATTCTGGGTTGAAAATTCTTTTCTTTAAGAATGTTGAATATCGGCCCCCACTCTCTTCTGGCTTGTAGAGTTTCTGTGGAGAGATCAGCTCTTAGTCTGATGGGCTTCCCTTTGTGGGTAACCCGACCTTTCTCTCTGGCTGCCCTTAACATTCTTTCCTTCATTTCAACTTTGGTGAATCTGACAATTATGTGTCTTGGAGTTGCTCTTCTTCAGGAGTATCTTTGTGGCATTCTCTGTATTTCCTGAATCTGAATGTTGGCCTGCCTTGATAGATTGGGGAAGTTCTCCTGGATAATATCTTGCAGAGTGTTTTCCAACTTGGTTCCATTCTCCCCATCATTTTCAGGTACACCAATCAGACGTAGATGTGGTCTTTTCACATCTTTGTTCATTTCTTTTTATTCTTTTTTCTCTAGACTTCCCTTCTAGCTTCATTTCATTCATTTCATCTTCCATCGCTGATACCCTTTCTTCCAGTTGATTGCATCGGCTCCTGAGGCTTCTGCATTCTTCACTTAGTTCTCGAGCCTTGGCTTTCAGCTCCATCAGCTCCTTTAAGCACTTCTCTGTATTGGTTATTCTAGTTTATGCATTCATCTAATTCTTTTTCAAAGTTTTTAACTTCTTTGCCGTTGGCTTGAATTTCCTCCTTTAGCTTGGAGTAGTTTGATCGTCTGAAGCCTTCTTCTCTCAACTCGTCAAAGTCATTCTCCATCCAGCTTTGTTCCATTGCTGGTGAGGAACTGCCTTTCTTTGGAGGAGGAGAGGTGCTCTGCATTTTAGAGTTTCCAGTTTTTCTGCTCTGTTTTTTCCCCATCTTTGTGGTTTTATCTACTTTTGGTCTTTGATGATGATGATGTACAGATGGGTTTTTGGTGTGGATGTCCTTTCTGTTTGTTAGTTTTCCTTCTACCAGACAGGACCCTCAGCTGCAGGTCTGTTGGAGTTTGCTAGAGGTCCACTCCAGACCCTGTTTGCCTGGGTATCAGCAGCGGTGGCTGCAGAACAGCAGATTTTCGTGAACCGCGAATGCTGCTGCCTGATCGTTCCTCTGGAAGTTTTGTCTCAGAGGAGTACCTGGCCCTTTGAGGTGTCAGTCTGCCCATACTGGGGGAATGCCTCCCAGTTAGGCTGCTCGGGGGTCAGGGACCCACTTGAGGAGGCAGTCTGCCCGTTCTCAGATCTCCAGCTGCGTGCTGGGAAAACCACTCCTCTCTTCAGAGGTCAGACAGGGACTTTTAAGTCTGCAGAGGTTACTGCTGTGTCTTTGTTTGTCTGTGCCCTGCCCCCAGAGGTGGAGCCTACAGAGGCAGGCAGGCCTCCTTGAGCTGTGGTGGGCTCCACCTAGTTTGAGCTTCTTGGCTGCTTTGTTTACCTAAGCAAGCCTGGGCAATGGCGGGCGCCCCTCCCTCAGCCTCACTGCCGCCTTGCCGTTTAATCTCAGACTGCTGTGCTAGCAATCAGTGAGACTCCCTAGGCATAGGACCCTCTGAGCCAGATGAGGGATATAATCTCCTGGTGTGCCATTTTTTAAGCCCATCGGAAAAGCGCAGTATTGGGGTGGGAGTGACCCGACTTTCCAGGTGCCGTCTGTCACCCCTTTCTTTGACTAGGAAAGGGAACTCCTTGACCCCTTCCACTTCCTGAGTGAGGCAATGCCTTGCCTTGCTTCTGCTTGCACATGGTGCGCTGCACCCACTGTCCTGAGCCCACTGTCTGGCACTCCCTAGTGAGATGAACCCAGTACCTCAGATGCAAATGCAGAAATCACCCATCTTTTGCGTCGCTCATGCTGGGAGCTGTAGACCAAAGCTGTTCTTATTCGGCCATCTTGGCTTCACCTCTCTCCTTATTTATTTATTTAATTTGAGATGGAGTCTCTCTCTCTGTCACCTAAGCTGGAGTACAGTGGTGCGATCTCAGCTCACTGCGTCCTCTGCCGCCTCCTGGGCTCAAGCAGTACTCCCACCTCAGCCCGTCAAATAACTGGGAGTACAGGTGCACGTGCCAGCATACCTGGCTAATTTTTGTGTTTTTAGTAGAGACAAAGTTTTGTCATACTGGCCAGGCTAGTCTCGAACTCGTTGACCTCAAGTGATCTGCCTGCCTTGGCCTCACAAAGTGCTGGGATTACAGGTGTGGTCCGCCGCGCCCAGCTGAGCCACTGTACCCGGCCCATCTTTATACATTTTAAAATATTGTTGAATGATATTTATGTAAATTCTTCATCATAGGCTTGACCCCTAAATGAAATGCTAAAGGAAATTTCTAGTTCTTATTAACTTTTCATTCTCAGTCTCTAGTTTCCTCTGTCTTGCATATTTCTCAAAAATTGATGTTTCTTTTTTCTTTCCTCCTTTACTTTAAACATTCTTCTGGGAATAATGTCACCCACCCCAGTGGCTTTCACGTTCCCTAAATTATTACTGCCTCCGACATTTCTATACCAGGTCCCGATACCTTTCCTGAGCTTTTGCCCCATATATCCAGTTGCCTCAATGGCACCATCATCCACCCGGTCTCTTGGTTTAGCAACCTTGTAAGTCATCCTTGAGAATTTTCCCCATCTAATTTGTCTTCAGTCTTATTGAATATATTTTCTAGCAGCTCTACAATCTATACTACACATCTTTATCTCCAATGTCACTGCTGTAATTTAGGCTTTTTTCATTTCACATGAGAGCTTCTTGTGTGAATTTTTTTGCCTCTACATTTCACATCTCTCTCTGTCTCTATCTCCTTTCAAACACACACACACACACACACACACACACACACACACACACACACACACGCCCTTCCCCCAAACAATCTTTTTCTAAGGCAAATCTGATTCTGCCCTCTCTGACTTTATACTTAGAATCTTTTAAAAGGTGATTTTTATTTTAGAATTCTTTTACTCTCTTTCGTCAGACTATGATCCCTTCAAGGGCAGGAGCCATGTTTTATTAATTTTCTAGAAAAATTCATTCCCAGTACAGTATTTGGAATACAATAGAAACATAATTAACTTTTAATGAATGAATGACCAGTGATTTCCAAAAAATTTTATTGAATTTATTAAATAATTACATATGAGTTTCTTCTTTTCATCAAAGCTATTATTTTATGCTGAATGGAATAATTCATGGAGCTGATTTATTAAAGCAGCATTGTGAATTAAACTTTCCTAACTCTAGTGGAAGATCAGGTGGCTGACAAGCACGACTTAAAACATAGATACCCTATCATTTCACAAATTGAGTAGACACCTGTTTTCACCAAATGAGATACCGAAATGCTTTTGGTGATAATGAATAGGAGGAGAAAAAGACACTTGTATGTTTTATTAGACAAGATCCCAAAGACGCAGCTGACAGGATAAAATGCAACAATTTGAGTATGGATTTTGCAGAGAAGGCTGTCTTAGATTAAGACATAAAACATAGATATTACATGAACAAGTCTCTCAGAAGATAAGCAAATTGAATACTCCAAAACTCTGAACATGATGTACCTGCAAACATTTTATCATCTTCCCTTCTCATTAAGCAAACAAAATTTGTAATAGCCAGTCTGCACTTTATGTTCTTTGGGTGAGCAGCTACAAAACTGAACTATGAACAATTATAAGGTGTTAACAGAACCTACTAATTCAAGGAACAGACAAAAATAACTGCTGCTTGGGTTTCAACAAAATAGTGAGAGAAAACAAAGGTTATGTAATGTTCAAGAGGATATGTACAACTGATGATTGATATCCTTATTTTGTTACATCAGTGAGATGCATCCAGTGAAAAATTGTGGAGATAAAAAAATTGTGATAAATTTGCATTTATACATCTAGAATTTCTAAACTGGCTTTTCACGCAAACCATTGTTAATGATGAAGAAAGAAAGCCAGAGAACTAAAAGGACTTTTCTGAGATAACAAGTTGGAAATATAAGCTCCTTAATAATAATAATACCTCATATTTTTAATGTTCCTAAAAATATTCTAAGCATTTTTTATGTATTAATTTATTTAATTCTCACCTTATGAAGTAGATACTACAATTACTCTATTTTACAAGGAGGAAACTGAGGTATGTAAGGTTGAATAACATACCGAAAGTCATGAAATTAATAAATTGTCAAGCTGGAATTCAAACTTATACAGCCTAAGCCAGTTCATAGATGTTTAACCACTGTATTATGTTGTCTTTCACTCTCTCTTGCTTAATGAATTAGGATTTAGCATTATTGTCATAGTAGAATATCATGTAATTGTATTTGTGTCAACAAAATACCAGATTTCTATGAGCACTCACTATTTAGCAATCAAAAGTAAGACATCTTTCTAAGATATGTTTATATATAATTTATAGATATGTTCCTTTCACAGAACTACAATCTGACTCCCTTTATCCTCAGTGTATTATTGATTTTAGTACTGGCATGGATTTGACTCTGGTTTCATTTGCCTTATTATCCTTGGCAAGTTACTTCATTTCTCCACTTAAACTACTTGTTTTATTTTAGTAAGGAGAGAATTTTCCCATGTTGGTACATGGTAAGGCTGACTACAGTGAGACAGAGAAAACCAGGAGCAGCTGGGACATAAAACTAGATCATCTGAATAAAGTAAAGCTGCTACAAGAGGTAAATTCATCTCAGGAAGCAGGAGCTCAAATGTGAATAGTATGGCCACTGAAAATAGTCATGAATGAAACCAATAGTATCTCAGAAACTTAATATAGAGTCTTGGTTATCTTAATCTAAGATCAATCTTAAAGTGCTCTGCTATCAGAGATATAAACAGGCAATCAGATTCAGAAGGTCTGTCTGCTAGTAGCAGAGTTTCAATTTCCTCATCTTAACATGAGAATGACAGTTTCTATCTTGCTTAGTTATTGAGAGAATTAAAAAATGTGTTAAAACAATTGTGCACAATTCCTAGCACATAGTATAAATTTCAGTGGTTCTCAACTGAGAGCAATTGTAAATGAGTGAGGGCATTTTTGGTTATTCCAATGACCTAGGACTAGTATTGGATTTTTGTGAGTGGGAGCCAGAGGTGCTAAATGTTCTGCAATGTCCAGACTAATTCTATACAGCTAAGAACTCTTCCATTCAAACTACCTTTACTCCATTTTGAAACCCACTAGGAGAAGCTAAAGAATTATAGTGATTTTATTACTGTACATTCTGCCATATGGATTAAAATTCCTTAAATTCCTCTTGCATAAATTCAGAATTGGCTCTTCATTCCATGATCTGTGATTCTATTTCTTTTCTTCTCTTCCACTGGCCTCTAAGTGTTGAAGACAATTATTCTCTTTTGTTTCTCTTCTCTAATCTAAACAACTGAGTTCCTGCAGCTGTGTTGCTAGTCCTCCCAGGATCTGGAACATCTTGAAAATCTTATGTGCCCTTGTCGTCAGAGTCCTCACCACACTGGTTGCCTTATCTAGACTCATTCTAATTTTTCCTGTTTCTTTTAAAATGCACATCCTGATTTTAGTGCAAGTACACTACATGGAATAGTGCTTGCACAGTATACTGTGAACTTACTGTTGACTTTGACCTTCAGTTTTTAACTTGCAAATCAGCACCTACATTGATAATTTCAATTTGCGTTTATCTAAAGTTTCACTATATACACTGAAACCCAATTGAGTCTCCACATGGTACAATATACTCTGCTTAATACTTGGGATGTAGAGATGAAATGAAGACAGGGAGGAAGATGACTAATGTAATAGTCTAAGAGTAACTCATTCTATGAGAGTGGGAATCAAGAGAGATTTCTTGGAAAGAAGGACACAAGTTCTAGTGAAGAGGCTTGTGGGGAGGAACATATAGGCAGGAGGCTGATTAGCTATGGGATGGAAGTCATGGGCAACTACACAGGGTCATTGAAGACCACCATGAATGTGGAGCGCATGCTAGCATGCTTGCTGTTACTACAGCATTCATTGGTTGCACAGATCTTACTTATGAGAAAACATTGAAGGATTTTAAGTAACAAAATGTTATACTCAGTTTCTAGCTGAAGTGTTGAAGTTATTTTAGGGGATGTGGGAACAACATGGGAAACCACAAACCCAATAAGAAATCTGTGGGCAAAGAGATAGAGATATTGAGAGCCTAAAATAAGTCAATGGATGGGAGATCCGAAATTGGGAGATGTTTCTGAAGTGGAATCAGCAGAATGTGGGGACAGACTGGACGTGGGGTTCAGAGAAAAAGAGTGATCTAAGATGACTTCAGTGTTCCAGCTGGCTGGAGGGTGCTATCTTCCAGAAAGTTAGGGAATGTGGGAAAGAAGTGGCTTTAGGGATGTGGGGGAACTGATGTGCTTGCCAGAACTACTGCTAAGCCAGAACATCTTCATATTATATTTGTATATTTAGATGTTGGAACTATAACTTTCACTCCTCTGCTTAAAATAGGCTATATTCTATATCCACAATTAATAATGTAATTCACAATTAATAATGTACAATATTATTCATTATACTAAAAGGGAATTATAGAGCAAAATCCTGTAATTGTACAGAGACATGAAAAACATTTGATAAAAATCTGCAATTCAATCCCAGCACTTTGGGAGGCCAAGGCGGGTGGATCACCTGGGGTCAGGAGTTCGAGACCAGCCTGGCCAACATGGTGAAACCCCATCTCTACTAAAAATACAAAAATTAGCCAGGCGTGGTAGCAGTCACCTGTAATCCCAGCTACTCGCGAGGCTGAGTCAGGAGAATCTCTTGAACCCAGGAGGCAGAGGTTGCAGTGAGCCGAGATTGTGCCATTGTACTCCAGCCTGGAGGACAAGGGCAAGACTTTGTCTCAAAGAAAAAAAAAAAAAAAAAAAAAAGAAATTAGCAATTCTAGGTAAAAACATAAATTAAATGGGAATAGAAAAAATCTTCCTAAATGTGCCAAAGACCGTCTAACTAATCAAAACCATCATATAATATTAAGAAATACGGAAGATTGATCCTTTAATATAAGACACAAATCAAGGATGCTTTCTATCAGCGTGATTATTCTATATCATTCAGCATTTCTAGTGAATCACTTAAGTAAATGGAATAAGCTGTGAAAATATTGGAAAAAGGAATTAATCACCATTATTTAAAGGTGATTCAATGGTAAATCTAAACAATTCAAATCTGTTAAAAGAACAAAAATGAATATTTTGTGAGGATCCCAGATACGAGAAAAATACATTAAAGTAAAAAGTTAGTAATGGAAAAAAAATCTGTTCATATTAGCAATAAAAATATAGAATACCTAGGAATACTTTTAGTAAAAATGATGTAAACCTGTTTTTTTAAAAATCATTTAATAGATAAAATAAAAATTAAGTAACTGGAAATAAATGCTGTGTTCCTAGATAAGAAGACTTAATATCATAATGATGTCATTTCTTGCCAGATAGATGTATGTATTTAATGATTCCAGTCAAATTGCCTGCTTTTGTTTAAACACAAACACACATACCACATAATACAACAATTTTAAAGTTCATATAGAGAACAAGTGTTTGAGAATTTCCAAATGATGTCAGCGAGCTTTAAGAAAGAAGGGTTATGCAAGTTCAAACAAGAAAATGATAACGACACTGAGAGTCTTCATATAATACATAGTCGTGGAGGTAACCAGTGCTAACAACCATATGCTGTAACAGCCCAAGATATAATATTCATGCTGCAAGAAATAATTTGGTTTCAATAAAGCAACATCTTCTATTAATTTAAATATACACTTGAAGATTCATTTTAAAGTTTTGATTATATTTATCATTGGATTTTTTCGTAATTTTAAATGACCAATAAGCAAATAATTCATTCTAAATTTTGATGGCCATTAAGTAAAATAAGGGCTATTGGAACACAAGCACTGAGACACTGTAATAATGGATCTGATAATCAAAATGACTACTAAGTAACTATTGGATTGGTAGCATATACAGTGTGGAAATGCTGGGCAAAGGAATGACTCATGTCCTGAGTGGGACAGACCAGAATGGCACGAGATGTCATCACACAATTTAAAATTTATGAATTGTTCATTTTTCACTTGAGATTTTCAGAATATTGTTGACCTTGAGTAACTGAATCTTTGGAAAGTAAAACCTCAGATAAGGGGTGCTACTGTATGTTTAACTTTTTAAGTAACTGCCAAACCACTCCCCAAGGTACAGATGTACCATTTTGTATCTACACCAGCAGTGTATCAGAGTCTCAGGTGCTTTACCTACTTGCCAACACTCAGTATGGTCAGATACATCTTTTTAGCAGTGTGCTTTTGCTCATTGAACACAATATTCCATGTGTGGTCTAAACAAAATTATCCAATTAAATTTACAAAAAATTTTTGCTAAATGGTGTGCTCTGGTCTAACTACTTTGCCCCGGACATAGCCTTCTTTATTGTAGGTAATATACGTCTTTGGGTGCAGCCTGAGTAAAATGGAGTTGACTTCTTAGCAGTCACAGCACATTGCTTAACCACATTGAACTTACTGTCCAATAAAACCTCTAGGTCTATTCGTTTACATTTTTGCTGATGAGACATGCCTTTTTTATCCTCAGTTTAAGCGGTTCATTTCATAAACATATTATATTTAATATACTTCAAAAGAGAAGTTGCAGTGGCTTATCATGAGAACTCCAAATACAATAAAATAACTAAATTAAGCATACTGAGGCTAGAACCAAGCAAGCAAGAGTGGTGAGATCACACTAATAGAAAACCTAGACTAAGGGAAACTCCTGAAAATGAGTTTATTGATAGCCTGGGTCAAAATAGATTAAAGAAGTTATATAGCTCTTATTAACAAATGCAAGAAAGCTTATCAGATGATATAAAAACTCAAGCTTTTTTTCTAATTCAACTTTCTGAGGAAGAAACTGAGGCCTGGGGAAGAGAATTTTTTAACTCTCAATTTTGTATTTTTTAAATTTTTATTTTGGAATATAGACCCAGAGATCTCACTCATAGTGAGCGAAAATAGTTTTGAGCTAATAGACACCGGTCTAATTACTCAATTTAGTTAGACATTAGTTTTCCAAGTACAAGTGTTACCCACACAACGGGTGGGTTCAGTTGCTTGTCAGATGACAGTCCAATGACCACAATCAAGGAGGATTTAACAAGGATATTTTATTACTTGCAACAAACGAAGAGGACACCAGGGATAGTTCCCAAAGTAGTGCCTCCTTGAACAATGGTGGAAACAGGGCTTTTATTGGGTTGGTTAGCTGAGGTTGGAGTAAAGGTCATGCTGGCACAGTCACCAATCATGCTTCAACATACGTCACTTATGTAGAAAATGGAGAATAAGGTCCTCCCTGGGCAGAGATTTTAGTACAGTAGTGAGGGGAGTTCACCAAAATTCATCATCTCAGGTATCTCTGGATCCAAGCAGTTTTGGTATTTCTGAGGCTGAACTTTTTTTGAAGCAGGAGCTCAAGGTACAACAGTTACAAGTGAGTAATTTTTCACAGTGCACACCCAAAACTCAGAGAAACTGGGTTACACAGGTACAAACTTTTGGCCCCATCATTGATGAACACCAATCTAAGACTTCCAAGGTCAGAATATACTTTGTAACTATTCATGAGAATTATCTTTGCACCCTTTCTGCCTACGTTGATTAGCGTTTGTCATTTTGATTAGCTTTCATCCTAGCCTCTATGTTTTGCCGTCCCCTCTCATCTATTTACCTGTGTTTTACTGGTTTGGTTTCTATCAACATAGATGTCTCTCTCAATTTCCTGAAATGTTTATCTATAAACTCTAAGAAGCTATGATTGTACAAAATACTTGCCGAATATATATATGTATGTTTATATATACATACCACATTGTGTATACACACACACACACACACATATATATATATACCACATTCTCTATAAATATAGATGGCTATATTTCCATGTATATTGATGAATATATTTCCATCTATATTTATAGAGAATGTGGTCTCAGGAAAGTCTTAGCCTTCCATTGAGTATATCTGCGTATGGAATCCTGGCACAGTGTTTGGTCCTGTGAGAAAAGTTACAATAGTCAATTTGGGTCCCTTCACCCACTTTCATTCCTTATAAACTAAAACTTTGGTAAGTAAGCCAAAACAATTTTTAACACAATTTTGAGAACTCTTTCTAGAATATGCCTTGTCTTTAAGTATACAACATAGTATAGTGATTAAGAGCTTGGATTTGGTTCTGCCACTCAATGTGTGATCTTTAAAGACTCTTATTTACCTCTTTAAACCTCAGTTTCCTCATTGTTATATGGCATTGATAGAAATATCAACTAACTCTTAGGATTGTTGCCATTATTAAATGAGTATATACATACACACACACACACACACACACACACACACATACACGCACACCAATATCTGGCACACAGTAAATACTATGTGCTTAGACATTGTTATTTATATCATGTTCTAACTTCAGTATTTAATGCTTTTTAAATTTCCCTCATCTCTTTTGCTTCTTTATTTCCCCAAAGCACTCATATAATCAAATAGCTATTTGATAGTTCATCATTGAACATCTTACGTTACTATATTAAAATGACCTTTTTCCCAACTAATTTTCCATTTTATTGCTTTGAAATAGTTCAAATTACCCTTATGAATAGTATGAGAGGAGTGTCATCTAATCCACTCAAATTAGAAAATGAAATGTAAATGTGAAAGCTGAAAAAACTTTCTTGGCACTTTGTATCACAGAAACTTGATTGATAAATACTTTTCTAGTTGCTCACACTGTCCCTGTTACATTTCATTCTCTCAGGCTCCTGGTACAAAAACACAGACGTACATTTCTTTTCCTGGAAAAATAAATACTATAACTCTTTCAAAACATTATCTCCTGCTGAGGATGATGACTATTTAAAGGAACCAACTCTTTAGAACCTCAGCTTGTACTTTCTGTTATCTGGATCTAATTATGCCTTTTACAATTTGAGCTTATATATGAATCTATAAAAGAGATAGCTTGAATTTTCTGAGAAAAATAGACATCTCAGAAAATCCTTCCTTATGTTTTACTCCCCCCATAAATTACCATTATTATTTACTTGTATAATCAAGAATACAATTGAAAGATAATATATATATGTATAAATATATATCTGTATATATATGTATATATATATGGAATCTAGAGACAGAAAGTGAACAAAATCATTAACACAATTAAATTCAGTCTTCAAACAAATGAGATTTTTAACTGAATATTCTTTTTCTTAATTTTTTTTTAAAGAATAAAACTGAACATTAGCTGTGTCAGGAGTCCCTAAGACTGCTCCTAGGTTTGATGATTTGCAAGGAGGACTCACAGGACTCAGCATATAGTTGTACACACAGCTATGATTTATTATAGCGAAGAGACGCAAAGCAAACTCAGCAAAGGGAAAAGATGAAAGTGACAAAGATTAGAAGAATCCAGTCTCAAGCTTCCAGAAGTCATCTCCCAGTGGAGTCATACAGGACATGTTTAATTCCTTCAGCAACAAATTGTGACGACACGTGTGAAATGTTATCACCAGGGAATCTTGGCTGAGCATAGAAGTCCGAAGTTTCTATCGCGAACTAATCATGTAATCACCCTCTGCTGAGCACATACATAAATCAGGGAGGAAAATAGGTATTCAACATAAAGCATATTATTTGCACAATCATTTAGGCACTGTGAACTACTGTTATCAACTGGGGAAAATTTTATGTCAATATAGGGAACTGTTTACCTTTCAAACTCCCAAGTTCCAGTCAAGGGCCAGCCTTGCAAACATGCCTTTATAAGAAAAGCAGCCTCACTCCTGCTATGTTAACTCTTTTCTAAACAGGAGCTAAATAGAGCCAATTTCTAACTCCATAAAATCTCTAAAAATTGAGCTTTAATGACAAATACAATGCAACAGGATTAGGTCTGAAAATAATTGGGGAGAGCAATATAGATTTTATGTTACAGGTGTTTAATAAACATTCATCTATTCAGTGCCCCTTTAGAAAAAAATAGTGCCATTATATTCACAATAGCAAAGACTTGGAACCAACCCAAATGTCCAACAACGATAGACTGGATTAAGAAAATGTGGCACATATACACCATGGAATACTATGCAGCCATAAAAAATGATGAGTTCATGTCCTTTGTAGGGACATGGATGAAACTGGAAATCATCATTCTCAGCAAACTATCACAAGGACAAAAAACCAAACACCGCATGTTCTCACTCATAGCTGGGAATTGAACAATGAGAACTCATGGACACAGGAAGGGGAACATCACACTCCGGGGACTGTTGTGGGGTGGGGGGAGGGGGGAGGGATAGCATTAGGAGATATACCTAATGCTAAATGACGAATTAATGGGTGCAGTACACCAACATGGCACATGTATACATATGTAACAAGCCTGCACATTGTGCACATGTACCCTAAAACTTAAAGTATAATAATAATAAAATAAAATAAAAAAGAAAAAATAGTGCCATTATATTCTCCAACTAGTATTTTAGGAAAGGAATGATCATCTTTTCACTAGTCTTCTCAGAGATGTTCAAAGAAAACAAGCAAAATAAAGTGTATATTGTAGACATAAAAGGCAAATAAGGGACATGTGGGGTGCAGGAGAGAGGGTTTGAGGTATCATTCTCATCATTAGGAAAGCAGAACACAGAGTTTTTCCGGAAGTGACCCTGAGCAAGGATCCAGATGAGCGGATGTAGGGATGCTGCTGGAGTTCACCAGTGAGGCACTGAGGCAGCTGGAGAGACCAGGGCCAGCGTTACAAAAAGCCGAACGATTTAATAAACAAGATACAACAATATATAAAACCTAGACTAACTGCTTGAAAGATAAAACCAGCAAGTTTTGGGTTGCCCAAGTTTCAGTATTCTGGAAACCAGTTTAAGAGCTTGAAGTATACTATTTCTTTTTTAGGGGGTGAACCACACGCAGATAGGAGTGATACACAGAGCCAGTTATAGTAGGCAGTATTCTGGGGAAAAACAATAAACTAGACACTTAGTGGAGGTAAAAAAAATACACTTTTGTCAGATCATATTCACAAATGTTAGTGGCAACAGATGAAAACCAAAAACAATACATGCACACCGCTGCTTAAATTAAAAAAAAACAACTGGCATCTTTTAATTGTAACTGCTTTATTTGTATATCAGTGTCATAATGAAGGTAAAAAATTATTGGCAAGTTAAATGCAATCATTATTAATGCCATTTTTTTTAAATAGAAGATTTAAGAGGTAGTTAATCCTACTTAGTGATAAAGAGAATGGATTTTTGAACCAGAAAGAGCTGAAAATTAAAAGCTTAAAATTAACTTTATTCAGTACACTAGCTTTGTGATTATTGATGGGCAATAAACTTCTCTATGCTTCAGTTGCTCATCTGTAAAATGGGGATTATGGTGAAAATTAAATGAGATGTTTATGCAAGGTGCTTGTCTCTGCCTGAAATAAGTGTCTAATCAGTAAATGGTTCATGTTGTTATCGTTGCTATATAGATTGTAGGATCTGTAGCTATGGTCCGTACCCTTAAGGACTATATATGGTGAGAGACATGCAAATAAACTCTCAAAATATACAATGTGTAGTGATAAATGCTGGTATGAAGTGCAGAATTGAACAGAGGTGGGAGATATTAACTTTGCCTGAGAGAAGGAAGGGCTTTGGAAAGGAAGTGAAGTCACTGCCGAGTCTCAGAAATTCGAAGTGAGAGTTGTGTAGGTGGAGAAAGAGGAAAAGGACATTCCAAGCAAACAGAATTCATGTGCTAATGTAAGTTTGGGGAATTATAAGTAGTTGATGATGGCAGATTGTAAAATATGAGAGTTAGAAGTAGGAAAAGAGGCACAAATCCAGAACCAAACCAAATGGATTAATAATTGCCCTGCCTGAAAATAAAAAGTAAATTATCTATCATAAGAAGATAAAAATGAATGCAACACCTTTGCATTTTTGAAATTGAGATATGTTTAAATTAAATTCAGAGATCTTAAATGTTACAGTTTGATGTGTTTTGAAAAATACGTACATGGGCGTAACTCATATTTCTAAAAAAATGAATATTTCCAATATACCATTAAGTTCACTGGGGCCCCCTTACAGTCAAATCTTATACACCACAACCCCTCAGATGATCAAGGTTCAGATTTCTTTGAACATAAATCAGTTTTACCCATTTAGAGATTCATCTAGATGGTAAGTCTTCTCTCATTGAGAAAAAGATTTTAAATTCCTCCACATTCTGGCTATATCAATCGTTGGAACCTTTTAATTATTGGCTAGTATTGTTTTGAATGAATATACAGGAAGTGTATCCATTCTCATGCTGAAGGGCATTTGAGTTTTTTTTTTTTTTTTTCAATTTGGGGCTATTATGATTCAGATGGCTATGAATATTTTTGTACAATTCTTTTTGATATATATCTTAATATTCTTGGACACATGCTGGGTAGAATTATCTGGCTATACACATGTATTTATTCCTGTAAGAATTGACAAATCTTTTTTCAAAGATGTGGTACCATCTAACACTCCCACCAGCAATGTAAGAGAGTTCCAAATTGTTCCACATCCTTGCCAACATTTGGTACGGTCAGTCTTTTTAATTTTAGCCATTCTAGTGGGTGTTGAAATGGTATTCAGTTCTGTAATGATATTTGATGTTGAGTAATTTTTCATGTGTTTATTGGTCATTTGTGTATCTTCTTTTTATGTTTTTTATTTGTCCTATTATTGTGTTGAAGGAGTAAGTTATATATTCTGCTTACAAGTCCTTTGTTAGATATATGCATTGTGAATAATATTTCTCAATTTGTGTTATGCTTATTCATATTCTTATCTTTCTATAAGTAATTTAATTTGTCATTTTTAAGTAGTTCTTTATCGTATCCAAAAAATCTTTGCCTTCTCCAATACTGTAAACATATTATACTTTTCTTCAAGAAGCTCTTTGCTCCTGGATTTTGCAGTTATGGACAGTTTTAAACTAATTTTTGTTTGTGGTATTAAAAAAGGGGACTGAGGTTCATTTAAAAAAATATGGTTATCTAGGTTTTTCTAGCACCACATATTGAAAACTTATTTTTTCCTTTTAATTTCTCTGAAGGCTTTGTAAATATTTATTAACCATGTAAATATGAATCTCTGGATTATCTTCTCTTTCATTGATGTACTTATACTTTTGCTAATAGGAAATTTTCTTAATTACTGTAGTTTTATAGGAAGTCTTGAAATCAGGTTCTATTATTCTTTCACTTTATTCTCTTTTGAGATTCTTTTGTCCATCCTAGATTCTTTGCATTTCCACATAAAATTAGAGCTGGCTTGTCAATTTCTGAAATAAAAGGCTGCTGGATTTTAATTGTAATTGTATTGAATCCATTGATTAATCTTGGCAGATTGGAAAATGTAACAATATTTACATTTTCAATACATGCATAGGGCATAGGGATCTATTTATTTGACTGCTTTACTTTGTCTCAAAAATATTTCATAGTTTTCAGAGTAAAGTTTTATACTTTTTATTACATTTACCTTTGTGTATTTTATAATTTTTGATGCTGTTTCAAATAGCATTGTGTTTCAATTCAATTATCCATTTGCTTATTGGTGTTGTATAAAAATATAATTTAATGTTGACCATGCAGCCTATGATCTGGCTAAGCTTACTAGTTATAATATTTTGAAGATTAATTTCACGTGTTTTTACTTTGTTGTCTGTAAATTCCATTATCCGTTTGCTTATTTTTATTATATAAAAATATAATTTATTATTGAACTTGTAGCCTGTGATCTGGCTAACTTAATAGTTATAATATTTTGATGATTAATTTCGTATGATTTTACTCTGTTGTCTGTAAATCATGTTGTGTGAGACATTTTTTCTTTGTACTTTATATTTATTTCCCCCTAATATTTTTGCCTTGCCTCATTGGATTGACTAAGACCTCCAGCTTATTATTGAATAGAGGTGTGGAGAATGGATATTCTTGTCTTGATTACAGTCTTAGAAGAAAGAACATTTGATGTTAGCTATAGATTTATCTTTGGCTAAGGAAATTTACTTCTATTCCTAGTTTGCTGAGAGGTTTTGTCATGAATAGGTATTGAATTTTCTCTAGTGCCTTTTCTGCATATATTGAGATCATATAATTATTCGCCTTTATTCTATTAAGGTAGAGAGTTGTATTGATTTCTGGGTGTTAAATCTTGCATTCTGAGATATAGCTTACTGTGTATTATCCATTTTATATGGGCTGAATAAGATTTGCTAATATTTTATCAAACATTCTTGTATGTATAATTATGAAAGACATTGTTCTGTAATTTTCTTATTTCATAACAACTTAGTACTCCTTTCTACATTTTTTTGAGATATTTTGTATAAGATTAGTAAGACTTCTTTAAATTTTGGATAGAATTAACTAGTGTAGCCAATTAAGCCTGGAAATTTTTTTTGTATGTGAAAGATTATATTTTGTTTAGGAATGTTTTGCATCTGTTTTCATAAATAAGACGATATCTTTTGTTGTTGTTTTGGTGCCATTTTTGTCAAATTTTCTTGAATAGGCTTATGCTAGCAAGTAGGATAAATGGGGAAGCTTTTCCATTTTCATTTGTTTCAGCATAATTTATATTGTGCAGAATTTCAAAAAACTATTGTTTCTTAAAAGTTTAGAATAAATCACCCATTAAGCCATGTGAGCTTAAAGTCCATTAAGAATAACTTGAAAACCTTTTGGTTACTTTACTGATTATTAGCCCATTTAGGGCAATTTGTCTTTAATCAACTGGTAATATTTTTTACATAAAATGATGCTTTTTTTAAATTTTAAAATTGCATAGACAGAGTCGCATATAATGTTAGAGTACTTAAAATTATCCAATTCTTTCTATTTTCTGAAAGAAATTCAGAGCCTGAGGATTATATAGTATATAAAACTTATAAGACCATATATAAATCTTTGTAGGATTAAAGTTATGAAGGACTTAATGGAGGTAACTTCAAAATCTCTTTATTCATATCTTTATATAGTTCTTATATAGTTGTAGTTTCCTGATTGTTATCTACTTTTTAATGAGAAAATTGTGTTATATTCTTGTAGACATTTTTAAATTTCAGTATCTTCAAATTTATTAGGAATGTCTGAAAATTTCTGTGTTTTATTTATCTCATCAGTTTCTTTTGCCTTATTTTGTTTATGTCTTTTTTCATAGATAAATGTCTCACATAGTTGCCTGTTTCATTGTTTTTTTTGCCTAAAGAAGTGTTCTTGAATTTTTCAATTCTGCCATCTCGATTTTTAAAGTATTGCTGTATTTTATAAAACCTATAATTCCATGGATAAGCTAGATCATTAACTGAAATACCAGTAAGAAAGGAAATAAAACACTGCCAAATAAGCATCTTCTAATCACTTAGGCTTTTGATATTAATTTATCAAAAGAGCTCTTTTGAGTAATTGAACATATTTTGTTATCATTTATTAGTGTTGTATATATAACAAAGAGGAAAATATAAGCAGACTACGTGGGTTAAATTATTACTGGAATGATTTGTATTCAGTCTAATTCTTCCAAATGTCTTTTTGATTTGTACATGTGTTTTTTTTCCATCCAAATTGTGCTGTATACCATCAAAAACACTGATGATTCAACTTGACTTAAAGACCTTTGTTTTGTATTTTCTATAATGTGTGAGATCTAGAACTAATTCTCTGAACTTTTATCTTAGAATGACTTTTTCATTTATTTTTGAAAGGTATTTTCTCTGGGTATTGAATTCTTGGCTGGCAGGATGTTTTTTTTCTTTAAGTACTTTAAAGGTGTTCAACATTTATATTGTTATTTCCATAAAGGTAATGTGTCTTTTTCTCTGGCTGTTTTAAGATTTTATCTTTATCATTGCTTTAGAATAATTACACTAGAATGTTCTTAGTTCTGTTTCCTTTGAATTTATCCTAGTTGGGACTCACTGAGATTTTTGAATCTGTGTGCTTTTTCCTTTCTTCGGGTGTGGAAAATTATCAGCCATTATTTCTTCTAATATTGCTTCAGTTTCATTTTCTCTACACTCTCCTTTTGGGATTCTTATTAAAATTATGTTAAATGTTTTTACCATGTCCCACATTTCTCTAATGCTTGTCTCTACCTTCTTCCCTCTCCTCACCACAATGCTTCAGTTTAAATATTTTTCATTGACTTTTCTTCAGATTTACTAATTTTGTATTCTTCTATGTCCAGTACTGTTAGTTCTGTCCAATAATAAGTTCTTAACTTCAGATATTGTGTTTTTCAGTTTTAAAATATCTATCTGATAAATGATTAATTCTAATTTTCTGTGGAAATACTCTATGTTTTCATACATTTTGTCTCTCTATTACTCATTTTTATTGAAATATTAATCAGAGCTCTTTTGAAGTCCTTGTCTGTTAACTTCATTATTTAGAAAATGTCTAGGCCTATATGTATTGTCTATTTTAGTTTTTATTAGTCACACTTTTATACTCCTTTACATGACTATTTATTTTTTATTGTAAGATATTCATAGTAGATCATATATTGTAGAAGCTCTGGATTGTTTTAATTTCATTTCAAGAGTGTTGAGGTTTGTTCTGACAGTGAATTAAGTCACTGGCAGATCATTTTGATTCTGTTAAAGCTTGGGTTAGGTCCCATTTGTAATTTTTAAGCCATGCAGTTTTTTCTTTCCTTGTTACTCTACATGCAAGGAAAGCTCTCTCATAGTTTGGTGTTTACCAAGAAACAGTATGTATATATTACTTTGAATTATACTCTCTTTACTTGTATGCTGGCTGAATCACCCTTCAGTTATATAAATGATGACAAATTGAGGCATAAGGTTTATAGAAAAATTGTAGTTGTCTAGCAGGTTTTTATCTCATATGTCTTTTATCTCATATGTCTCGATAGGATTGAAATGTTACTTTTTACCTCTACCTTGGAGACTTGAACATGTAACGTACATGGTGAAAAGACTCCGATACTCACTATATACTGATACTAGAATTGTTTTTTCACCACTTCACTAATCAAAGTTTACCTGTGTGCACCTCAACTCCTAGAATTCAATGCACTATTTCCAAGTTCTTCCCTTTTCTACCCATTTTTTTTTTTTTTCTGGGACTTGGAGTTTCCAATTAGATGTCGAAAGAACTGAGACTGATCTGAATTGAGTTACACAGCCATTTACCTACCTAAAATAGTGGTATTGGCAATGAACTCCAGAGTTTCCCAAACTTCCATCACTTTTACACCATTTTCACAATTTTTTCCCACCTTTAAACACTGCCTGTGCTATAATTTGCCTAGTATCTTTCTTTACAGAAACTTTAAATCAATTAACTTTTTTAAGCTATCCTCATCCTATTAATAGTTAATAAATCTAAACAAGTTAATAGTTCTAAATATATTAACTGCAAGATATTGTTATAAATATTAGTAACAATATTGTTATCAATTTTCAACTTAAAAATATGTTTTCATGGGTATTTTAGTAACCAGAGGAGACTGAATAATATGTGTTAGCTAAATGGCACTTCTAAGCTTTTGATCTTCATTGATTTTCATCTAAATCTTCATTTAATTCATGGAGACTTAAGCAATTTTTGAAAGTTCCAACCTGTAAGTGGATAGCTCTGCTGAGCTAATTGTAAGACATATCATGAAGAAAGTAGATAGAGTGTATAACGAAAATAGTCTCCTTGTGGTAAGATATTGTCAAAGGCCAATCTAGATGCACATATAGAGAAATTTCTAATAATTTACAAGGGCTCTAGTCCCTGGTTTATCGACATTATGAAATTGGAAGAAATGTTAAATGAGATAGGAAATAGGAATTCATCATATTTTACATACCCAAATAATTGTTATGTTAATTTTGAGTTTAACTCAATTTGTAGACCGAAAAAAAAAATTAACTGAGGAACAACCCTGCCTCTGTCTCTTCAAATAGAGATGAAATAAGTAACCTGAGGCCTAGGGCAAGGAAAATGATAGACACTTTAGAGAGAGCAAGCTCCAACCTCGGTTTTTAAAATGTAGCTCTCTTTTAACAACAGCAAAATCACGTGCTGAGCTACTGACAGTATTAATATGTGTTACTGGCTTTGCACCAAATTCGAAGTCATAATGGCACTGTTCTTTTCCACCTTCACCTAGGGAAAAAAGTTATTAAGAAGGAACAGAAAAAGGGACATTGAATGGTTCTTGGTTAAACCATTGGAAAGCACTTAGTTTCCTTTGTTTTGCCATTTATTCATGCACAATAGTGTTAGTATTTAAATGTGTTTTTTTTCTACTGTTGAATTCATTGAGGCAGTGAACTCTATCTTGTGGGGCTGCTAGTGTGGTGGAAATGTGGGATTGCCATCCTGGGAACCACAGTTTAAGCACCACATTGGCATCAACTAGCTGAAGGTATTTTGCACCATGCAGGTGTTAGTTGAGGTATTTAAATTATTTTCCAGCTTTAAGAAATGTGCACTCTCTGTAGTAGACCTTTAGTTGGGGCTGAGGAATTGGGAAAAAACACCAAGAGTAAATAAAGAAAACATAATCACTTGATGCACTTTTGTTGTCAACAAATTGACTTCTCTTTGCTTTTCAGTAGGAAAAAAAAAACAAATTTACAAGTCCTGCTTATTGTAGTTTTCTTCTTGAAATTGTGTCAATAGGCTCTAAATGCAAAGAGTAACTTGTGTGTTTCAAGACTAGAAATATAAACTGAAAGATAATTATGAAGGATAAAAATATTAGTAATGAAAAACCTTCACAGCTCAGAACATGTGTGTACTAGGCTAAAGCATTGATATTCCGCTGGAGTGATCACTAGATCATCTTGCTGAGATCAGTTTTAGTTTGTTACATGGCTTATAATTTCAGAAGCTTTTGTGCTTTTGGACACAGCTGAGGTTTATTTCATATATTCAGTTTTTTATTTATTCATTACTTGTTAATACCTACTTGGTCTTTCTGACTGCTCTCTTTTAGATTTGCATTCATACAGGCATAATTTATTTTGAGCTTATACTGAGTTTCGCTTTATTGCACTTTGGAGATATGGTGGTTTTTACAAATTGAAGGTTTGTGGAAATCCTGCTTTAGGCAAGTACTATTTTTTCCAACAGCATAAACTCATTTCATGCCTCAGTTTCATATTTTGGTAATTTTTAAATATTTTAAATTTTTAAATTATTTGTGATATCTGTTATAGTGGTCTGTGATCAGTGATCTTTGATTTTACTGTTGTTATTGTTTTAGGGGGCCACAAACTGCACCCATATAAGATGGTTAAATTAATTGATAAGTGTGTGTATTCTGACTGCTCCTCCAACTGGTGTTCCCCAATCTCTGTCCTTCTCTAGAGCCTTGCTGTTCCCTGAGACACAGAAATACTGAAATTAGGTCAGTTAATAACCATGCAGTGGCTTCTAAGTGTTCAAGTAAAAGGAGGAGTAAAACATCTGTTTCTTTAAATCAAAAGCTAGAAATGATTAAACTTAGTGGATATGACATATCAAAAGCCAAGATAGGCCAAATGCTGGGCCTTTTTCACCAGTTAGCCAAGTTGTGAATGCAAAGGAATGTTCCTGTAGGACCTCTTCCAGTTCTGCTCCAGTGAACACATGAATGATAAGAAAGCAAAACAGCCTTATTGCCGATACGAGGACAGTTTCAGTGGTCTGGCTAAAAGATCAAACCAGCCACAACATTCCCATAAGCTAAAACCTAATCTACTGCAAGGCCCTAACTCTCTGATTTCATGAAAGCTGAGAAATGTGAGGATGCTGCAGAAGAAAAGTTGGAAGGTAGCAAAAGTTAGTTCATGGGGTTTAAGGAAAGAAGCCAGCTTCATAACATGAAAGTGCCAGGTGAAGCAGCAAGTGCTAATGTAGAAGCTACATCAAGTTATCCAGAAGATATAGCTAAGATGATTGATGGAGTAGTTACACTTAACAACATATTTTCAATGTAGACAAAATAGTCTCGTGGAAGAAGATGCCATCTAGGACTTTCATAGCTAAAGAGGAGTAGTCAATGCCTGGCTTTAAACCTTCAAAGGACAAGCTCACTTTGTTGTCGGTGGCTAGAGCAGCTGGTGACTTTAAGTTGAAACCAGTGCTCATTTACCATTCCAAAAATCCTAGGGCCCCGAAGAATTATGCTAAGCTTACTCTGCCTGTGTTCTGTAAACGGAACAACAAAGCCTAGACGACAGCAAATGTGTTTATGTTGCCGTTTACTGAACATTTTAAGCTCACTATTGACACCTGAAGCTCAGAAAAAGATTCCCTTTCAAATTATTACTGTTAACAAAGCATCTAGTCACCCAAGAACTCTGTTAGAGATTTACAAGGTGATGAATGTTGTTTTCATGCCTGGTAACACAACATCCATTCTGTAACCCATGGATCAAGGAGTAATTTTGAATTTCAAGTCTTACTATTTAATACATAGATTTCATAAGGCTATAGCTACCATGGGTAATAACTCTGGTCATCTGGGCAAGTTAATTGAAAACTTTCTGGAACGGATTCACTATTTTACATGCCATTAAGAACATTCATGATTCATGAGAGGAGGTCAAAATATCAACATTATATTAGGCATTTGGAAGAAGTTGATTCCAAACCTCATGGATGAGTTCAAGGGCTTCAAGGCTTCAATGGTGAAAGTAACTGAGGATGTGGTGGAAATGGCAAGAAAACTAGAATTAGAAGTAGAGCCTGAAGATGTGACTGAATTATAACAACCTTAGGATAAAACTTTGACAGATGAGGAGTTGCTCCTCATGAATGAACAAAGGAAGTTGTTTTGTGAGATGAAATCGAGTCCTGGTGAAGATGCTTTGAACACTGTGGAAATGACAAGAAAGGATTTAGAATGTCCTACAACACTAATTGGTAAAGCAGACACATAGTTTGAGAGGATTGACTCCAGTTTGGAAGGATGTTCTACCACTAGTAAAAAACTCTCAAATATCTACAGGGAACTCTTTCTTGAAAGGAAGAGTCAATTGATGCAGGAGACTTCCTAGTTATCTTATATTCAGAAGCTGCTATGGCCACCCAACCTTCAGCAACCACCACCCTGATCAGTCAGCAGCCATCAACATTGAGGCAAGACTCTCCATCAGCAAAAAGGTTTTGACTTGCTGAAGGCTCAGATGACTGTTAGCACTTTTTAGCAATAAATATGTTTAAATTAAGGTATGTACATTTTTTAGATATGATGCTGTTGCACACTTAAGAGACTATAGTATAGTAGAGTGCTGTTGCATGCTTAAGAGGCTAAAGTATTGTGTAAACATAACTTTTATATGCATTGAGAAACCAAAAAACCCATGTGACTTGCTTTATTGCAGTATGTCTTTTACTGTGTTGGTATGAAACTGAACCTGAATATCTTTGAGGTATTCCTGTACTTGATTTTTATCTATGACATTTTCCCAACTTGTTAAGTAAAGGATGGTGGTTGTTCAAGGCCCCACATTTGAAGCATCTTACTCGAGTTTTGTGGGGTCTTATTTACATTTTGAATTCTCTTTTCATGTTGCCTCTGTGTCTGTCTAAACCATGCCCTAGTTCCGCTTTAACCAGCCTTTTCAGGATCTATTTCTGGCCAGGTAATTTAATCTTGAATGCTTAGTATTAAAACGTACCAGTCTATAATTAAGTGGAAGCCTCAGCAGAAGGTGAGTGGGAAAGTTTGATCTTCAGTGACTCAAAATTCCAAATTTGCTTGTGTATTGCTCTATTTGTGACTAATAGCTAATGAGAAAACCAAGCTGATTCAGTATGGAGAAAGGCCAAGGATGTGATACCAATACAAGGAATAAATAGAATTGTTCTTTATGTAGTTGCAGAATTATTACTATACTGACACAACAATGCAGCAGATATCATAAGTCTATTTAAGAGACATCTCAATAACAGCTCAAGTTAAAAAAAGTTACAATAAAATGTTTAAAAATACTTATAGACATTTAAAATATATAGTGTATAGTAAAGTGTAATGAATGTGAACTCCACCACTTATGAGAACATTGTAATTTATCTGACTATAAAGGTAAATAATAATATTTAATTTCAGAGTGGCTACTAAACTAGATAAAATATGTATACAGAGGAATAGCATAGTTCCTGCTGTATAATAGATACTGGACAAGTAGGTAATTATTATTTAGACAAGTTTATCTTAAGCAAAAAAAAATATTGGAAGCCAGTTTCATGGTAGGAATTTCAGGATATAAAGTTGCAGTGGCTCATGCCTGTAATCCTAGCACTTTGGGAGGCTGAGATGGGCAGATCACTTGAGCCCAGAAGTTCAACATCAGCCTGGCAACATAGCGCAAGCCTATCTCTATAAAAAATAGAAAAAAATTATCTGGGTGTGGTGATGTGCACCTGTAGTCCCAGCTACTCTGGAGGCTAAGGTGGGAGGATCACCTGCACCTGGGAAGGTCGAGGCTGCAATGAGCTGTGATCATTGCATTCCAGTCTGGGTGACAGAGTGAAGACTCTGTCTTAAAACAACAAACAAGAAAATGAAACAAAAACCTACTCCCCCCAAAAACCTTATTACACCCGTGGATTACCACTGGACATCCAACGCAAGTAGATTACAAACCTAATTCTCATACTAGCCCTATCATTACCTAGCTATTTAATTTTGGTAAGTTTCTGACTTAGTTTCAACATTTATAAAACACAGTGATTTCTGTTCATATTTATTAAGTTTTTTTGTCTCCCATACTTTACTGGCCAATGAAAAGCCATAATTGAAAACCCTTCAACATCTCTGTAAACTTCTAGAAAAGGTAATTACCTAAATAGAGTGGCTTTTAGTCAAACTCCTGTCCAGACATAGGTGATGAGGCAATCTTTAGAAGTTTGTTTTAGAATACTATAATTACTCCTGATAATATCATCCCCAATTTTCCCTAATATTACAGCTACTATTCCAGCATAGATTTTGATATTTTAAAAACAGAAAGGTTGTACATGTTGCCAAGTGGTAATTGACTTTTGATTCTTGGCATTCACAACATTAAGCGGATTGTATAGGTTTGTGTGCCAGAACTCAAAGCCAAAAGCAAAAGAACAGAAAATGCTGGGTATCTGAACAGTGTTGGATTTAGACTGGAGTATTCCACTTACTCTACATCCTTGCTGCTCAAACTGTGGTCTGTGTACCTGCTGTGTGAGTACCACCTGGGAGCTTGTGGGTGACAGAATTTTAGGCCCCACCTAGACATAAATAATGAGAACCTACATTTTAACAAGCTTTTCTAGGAGATTCTTATGCAAATTAAGATTTGAGAAATAATACTGTAGGACACTTAAAAAATATGCTTTATCTGAATTATTGATGCTGAATCACAAATGGAAAATAATGAAATACGAGGAATATTAGTAGGCATCATGACGATAGTTGTTCTTACAAATAATTGTTAACTTCAAGTGTCTTTTCTAACCTCAAGACAGGACCAAATGTAGATTACCGATTTTCAGAAAAAAAAAATAATTCTTTTACAAGGTAAATGTTAAAGGAGGTTATAATTTTTTAGAGAGTAAGATATTTTAAATCAGCATGTGGCATATTAAAGCTATTCATGCAACTGATGAAATACTTTCTGTAGGTAAGTGTGTCATCATGACTTATAATTTATGAGTCTTTTAAAATTATTTTACAAAATAGTTCTATAGAAGTGGTGTTATTCCTTATATGATGTGCTATCTTTTCAATGAAATATTATACACTTTGCAGTTGTACAAGTTAAACATGTACAGATTATAGTGCATAAGTATAGTATATAACCCAACAATATAGAAATGAGCTTTGATAAGATAGTATTTTTCACAAACTATCGCTAACTCTGACGAGAAAACCTTGATTGTAAGGATGCCCATCTAAAAATACTCAGTATTCTTATAAAAACAAGTAATTAATTCACTAGCTGATTCAGTACTTAATTATGAAGGCTTCTGAGTGTCTGGCATATGCCACATGCTGAGGGTGGGGAGAACAGTGAATAGAAGCAGATTTATTCCTCTTCCCTGCTAGTATTTTCATATCTACTGGGGGAGAGATGCATTAATCAATTAATTACAAAAAATGAGTTTATCATTACAAGCTGTGTTAAGCATTTGTAAGTGCTGAGTTTGGGAAGGCTTTCTGGCAGAAGTGGCATTGGAACTGAGATTGGAAGAATGAGTAGGAAATAACCAGGATAAGAATATAGGAGGTAAAGAATGGGAAAATAATTCCAAATTGAGGGATCAGTATGACCAGAGCCCTGTGGAGAAGAAGGGAATGACATGTTTAAGTATCTGGAAAGCCATAATGGTTGGAACACAAAGAGTAAAGAGAAGAGGTGGCTTGAGATGGAGCTGGAGTGATGGTTAGGCAGAGGCCAGATCATACAGGAGCTTTAGGATGTGTTAAGGATTTGACTCCCTGTTTAAAATCCTTCAAAGGGAAGCTGTTAATGGGTTTTAAATGGAGTTTTAAACAGAAGAGCATATTGTAAACAGAGGGGTTTTAAACAAAGGGGTATGACACAAAGAGAAATTCTTATTGTTTATTTGTTTATTTTAAGATCACACTGGCTGTAGAGTGGGGGCTAGGACATTGGCTTGAACAATGGGAGGGTAAAAAGTAACAGGTAGAAGAATTAGGGAATAATGAGAGTAGTTTAAGCAATAAAGAATTAAGGTAATGGTGATGGTAAAGGTAAAAGTGAATGGATTCTAGAAGTAAATAAGAGGTTTTGATGTACAATTGGGGGGATAAGCAGGAGTTCGGGCAACTTCTAGATTTTGGGCTTATGGCCCTTCATGGCTGACAGTGAGGGGATCCACGTTTTGGTGGGAAGGTCATGAGTTTGGTTGGGACATGAAGATATTCTTTGGTCCAAATTCTGTTAGGACGATCAAAATATGTGGTTGGAATGACCAATCCTGTGTCCTAAGATGAGAATAATATACTCATATAATAAGATTAGTTATGGCATACCACAAAAATATATTTACCAGTAATTAATGGGGCCATTGAAAGCATTCAGTAAAATGATGTTTATAGACTACTTAGTCCAGGCCTTGGCACATTATAAGTAAACCATTAACATTTGATATTACTGTTGTTTGTATTATTGATACTCTTTAGCCATTGTCTCTCATATTCTCTGCAACATATTGTCTACACCTTTACTTGTTAATTGAGAAATGATTTTTTTGAGACAGAGTCTCGTTCTGTCGCCCAGGCTGGAGTGCAGTGGTGCAGTCTCGGCTGACTGTTCTCTCCGCTTACTGCAACCTCTGCCTCAAGCGATTCTCCTGCCCCAGTATCCCGAGTAGCTGGGATTACAGATGTGCACCACCACACCTGGGTAATTTTTGTATTTTTTAGTAGAGACAGGGTTTCACCATGTTGACCAGGCTGGTCTTGAACTCCTGACCTCAGGTTATCCACCCGCCTGGGCACCCCAAAGTGCTGGTATTACAATGGTGAGCCACCACACCCTGCCAGAAATGATATTTTTATCTGTTAGCTTTCTTTGAGTATTTTCAGTCTATAGAGTCATAGTCCTGGAGATAGGGAATTTTCTTTTCATTGAGACACCTCTTAATTGAGGCACAATGTTTATAAAGAGCACCCAGTTATGCCTTGCATGTCCTCTGTGTCAGTTTTAATATATTTTCCCTTCAATCCTCCATCAGCAATTGCTCAGAGAGAGTACTGCTGAGCTAACATTCAGCATCCTGCCCTACCTGAACACTGATTTCTTAAATACATACTTTTCTACTGATGATACTCAAATAGATCCTATCTTGCTGCCCTTAGCTCCCAAATGCCCCTTGCCTGTGCGGGGGAGTGCTGGTGCTCAGGCACTTCTGCACTTCTGTTTGTTAAATATTTTGAATATCACTATCCTCACCTCACATTACTATTTAACTACTTCATACACAATATCCACCTATACTCACATGCAAGATATTCTATTAATTACAGTACCTAGAACACACAAGAATCAATATCTGCTGTTCATCCACAAGTTATTATATATAAAAAAAAGATCTTGGTCAAATGGAGTATGTGTGTACACTGATTTAGCAGGAGTAACAGGAATTTCACGAATTTGGTAAATTTTCATGAATTTAGATGTCATTAATCTATACATCTTGACTTTCATTTCTTTTGATAAGAACAAAGGTGGCTGGGCACAGTGGCTCACACCTGTAATCCCAGCACTTTGGGAGGCCAAGGCAGGTAGATTATCTGAGATCAGGAGTTCAAGACCAGCCTGGCCAACATGGTGAAACCCTGTCTCTACCAAAAATACAAAAATTAGCCAGGTGTGGTGGCGGGCACCTGTAATCCCAGCTACTTGGGAGGCTGAGTCAGGAGAAGCACTTGAACCCAGGAGGCAGAGGTTGCAGTGAGCCGAGATTGCACCACTGCACTTCAGCCTCAGCGACAAGAGTGAGACTTAAAAAACAACAACAACAACAAAACAAACAAAAAAAACACAAAGGTTTAGTAAGCAGATAAATACAGCAAAAATATGTTTTATTTATAAAATGGCAGGAGGAAAATATTTTTTCATGTACTTGTAACACTTGTAACAATGTACTTGTTACACGTGTAACAATGTACTTGTTATTAACAAAAGATCTTACTAAATTAAAACTGTGCTTATTAGACATGATTCTTCCTATTTAATAAAGTGCCTTAAAAAATCCATCAAGTACCTATCTCCCAATCTGCAATTATTCTGGATCCCCAAATCTCATGTCTGTGGTTGTATAATCTAGATTCTCACCATACTGACTGGCACCCCCTTAAACCAGATGCAAGAAAGTCAAGTTTCGTTTTATAATGTATATGAGTGAGTGTGAAAGGGTCCTGAGTAAACTATTTGAGCCTGTTCCTTCAGTGCTCATCAGTATGGTTCTTCAATGCAGTACTTGTATTTCTCTGTTCTTTTTTTTTAACCTGTAATGTTCTTGCTGCATGTTAAATCTGTATTTTATGTCCCATGATTTCTAGCTAGTTCATTTAGCTCTGTTTCCCTGAGGTTGATGGAAGGAGGAGTTAATATCCTCAGCTTTCTAACAGCAGACATTGAAAAAGATCACGCTTGTCTCTAATGTTACTGGCTCTCTGAGACACATTGCAAGAAATATTACAGGCAATAGATAGTTTCATTTTCAATTTAGACACCCATTATTTGATGTTTACAGGCCATTCCTAATTCTGAGTCCAGAATTTATAGTTTGTTCTGGCGATTATCATCACAGCAATCTCCTGCAACTGGGCTATGCTTCATCGGGAGCTTTGTGCTGCTGTATCAGTCCTCCCTAGTGCCTGGAACTGATATATAGCACCCTGTCCAAATCATCCTGCTCAGAGAGGCTTAGTTTATGGCTCTCCAAATGCCCATCTTTTCTGATGGGTACGTCAGTTTGCACCCACTCAGTGAGGGGGAACGTTGACCCTTGGGAAGGAGGGTGGTGGTCATTAAACAAATAAAAGTCTAACACTTAAGACTCTGAACCCTGAACTAGATGATATCATTGATTAAGTTAAATTTACTGAGTTTTGTTCGGTGCTAATTAATAATGAAACATAGATGTTTCCTAGTTTGACTTGTAAACCTAAGATGAAGAGAAGCATATATATTTATTGAAAACACAGTAAAATAGTGGTAGTAACTGCTTTGGATACATAAGTGCATTTCAAATGGTTATTTTATAGATTCTTTTTGCATAGACAGTACTTAGTTTTGTCTCTCAGATACCTGGGTGTTCTCCAGGCTCTGTTGGATAACATTAATTAAAGCTTACTGAATTACTTTAGAAATCTCTGCACATCGATTGTAGAAGAATCACTCACTAAATCTTCATTTTTGCAAGGATGTGGTAAAACATGTATCTATTATAAGTCCTGTAACCAGAATGATACTTCATTTTAAATCTTGCTGGTTGAAATGAAAACAAGAATATCTTTTGCTACCAATTTCTACCTACTTTTGTGGGTTAGTTGTGGCTTGTCACTTGCCCCTCCTCCCCTTCGAACTACAGGAACTAGAACTGACAAAAGTAGACAAGGGGATAGGTCTTGGTCATAAAAGGGCTTGCTACTCCTTCCTCCCTACATTAAAGATAACTTACTTAGCACTTCCCGGAGAGGAGGGAGAGACAGAGGCAGAAGGAGAAAGAGAAAAGCCCAATAGAGATAAAGCTGTGAATAAGTCGTCTCCAACTTCTGTCCAACCTCACCCCCTAAGTAAGTTGTGCTACCCAGACATACCAGCGAACCAGGGGGTATTCCTCTAATAATATTTTCTCTTAGGGAGTAAAATAAAAATGCCCTTTCCTGTAGGGAAATACCACCAAGAGGCAATGAACACCACCAATAGTAACATTTAGTACATAGTGATCAGATCTGATCGAGACATCAACATGTCTGTTTCTACACGCCATCTTACAGAAGAGGAAATTGAGACTCATAGAAACTGTGTCATTTGCTTAAGTTCACACATCTAGGAAGTGGAAAAGTTAGGAATAGGAATCGCCTCTCCTCTGACTCACTAAGTAGAGGTTTTTATTTTTTCTCCACATCAGTATTTTGCAGGAAAAAAGGAACTTAGAAAGATGTACTTGGAATTAGTCTTAGGAATATCACTTTGAATAGAGAAGGATTTTCTTTGAAGTTGCATTGTGAATTTTAAATTTGCATCATCCTGTGATCAGGGCTCTGAGTGAGTCTGAGACAGTGCTGCAGAGTTGGACTTTGCCCTTAGGTCGTCCTCCTTTTCTTTTTTTTTTATTTTTTTATTTTTTTTATTATACTTTAGGTTTTAGGGTACATGTGCACAATGTGCAGGTTTGTTACATATGTATCCATGTGCCATGTTGATTTCCTGCACCCATTAGCTCGTCATTTAGCATTAGGTATATCTCCTAATGCTGTCCCCGCCCCCCTCACCCCCCACCCCACAACAGTACCCGGAATGTGATGTTCCCCTTCCTGTGTCCATGAGTTCTCATTGTTCAATTCCCACCTATGAGTGAGAACATGCGGTGTTTGGTTTTTTGTCCTTGCGATAGTTTACTGAGAATGATGTTTTCCAGTTTCATCCATGTCCCTACAAAGGACACGAACTCATCATTTTTTTATGGCTGCATAGTATTCCATGGTGTATATGTGCCACATTTTCTTAATCCAGTCTATTGTTGTTGGACATTGGGTTGGTTCCAAGTCTTTGCTATTGTGAATAGTGCCGCAATAAACATACGTGTGCATGTGTCTTTATAGCAGCATGATTTATAGTCCTTTGGGTATATACCCAGTAATGGGATGGCTGGGGTCGTCCTCCTTTTCATGCCCTTCTTTCCACTTAACTGACTTGAATACCACTCTCAGGCCTGCCCTCTGAGAATGGTCAATATTCTACATATTTCTTAACAAACTCTCTTCTTTCTACTGTTTTTTCCCCCAATAATGCATTTTTCATATGTGGGATGTTTCCAAGGTAGCTTTTGGAATTTAAAACTAAAATAACTAAGACGTTTAAAAAACAGGTAAAATGAAGCTATTATATTTTTGTTTCTTGTCCCATTGATTTTATACAGTTGGGTAAATTATTCCCTTCATCCTGGATGAAAAGTCAATCAATGCCCAAACTTTTCTAGTTACCTTCAGTCTTTTGTGCCAATCCCTCTCTTCTAATCAATAACTAGAATATAACTGCCAAAACTTATATCTTGGTTTAAATTGGGCTGATTTTCCACAGCTTAGACCCATTGTAGGTAGGAAACCAGCAGTTGAAAGAGAACTTAATTGCTTTTTCATTATTTTTCTCCCCTTTTCTGGGGTAGAAGCAAGAGGAAGAAGGAGAGGTGAAGGGAACATAAAAGTTATTTCTAGCTCTCAGGATGCTGAAGGCTGACTTTTCCCATAACTTGCTATATCAGTTAGGGTCCCAGCAAGAGAAAAAAAAACAGTTCCCCAAGCTGGTAATTTGAGGAGAGTATATTAAAGGGCCTATTTATATAGGTATGAACAAGGCTTGAGGGCCTCAATAAGGGATAGAGCAAGACCCTAGGCCTGCAACTACAGGGAGGTCTGCCCACTCCCAGGCCTGTAGGATCAAGGGGAGGGAGTGGGTCATAGAACAAAACAGGGTGGCTGTAGGAAGAAGGCTTCTGCCAGGAGTTGTGGTCTTCAGTAGACAGACACAATCAACTTACAGCAACTGCCTGGAATGGCAACCAGAAAATAAATCTTTCAACCCTACTCTCCTCCTCCCTGCCTATCCCTTGCTTTGCACAAACTCACCTGAAAACATGGAACAATCTTTGTGATATCTGGGGGTTGGGGGCAGAGAATGTGGTGAAAAAAGGTGATGAGTGGATCCAAAGGGGCAAATGGAAAAAATCTGGCACAGATAAAATATTAGCCAGGATTCTCCAGAGAAACAGAACCAATAGGATACATATATACCTATATAAGAGGAGATTTATTATGGGAATTGGCTTATGTGATTATAAAGGTGAGGAAGTATCATGATCCGCTGTGTGCAAGCTGGAGAACTCTGGAAGCCGATGGTATAATTCAGTCCCCATCTGAGGGCCAGAGAACCAGGGGAGCCAAGGGTATAATTCCCAGTCCAAGGCCAAAGGCTTAATACAAGGTTAGGGGGTGAGGGAGAGGGAGAGTGCTGGCTTAAGTCCTGATGTCTGAAAGCCTGAGAACCAGGAGAGCTCTGAGGGCAGGAGAAGATGCATGTCACGGCTGGAGAAGAGAGAGCAAAATTGTCCTTCCTCTATCTTTTTGTTCTATCCAGCCCCTCAACAGATTAGATGATGCCTGTTCACCTTGGTGGAGGCATTTTATTCTTTACTGGGTCTACTTATCCAGATGCGAATTTTATTCTGAAAACAGCTTCAGAAATACCCAGAAATAATGTTTTACCAGTTACCTAGGTATCTTTTAACCCAATCAAGTTAACATCACAGGTGATTTTGAGGGTTCCTTGGAGGTCTGCATCTGACCTGCAGTTCACTTAATCTAAGTGATATCTTCTTCTGCAGCTGACTGCTTATTTATGAAATCCAGATGTTTCTATAACTCCTTGTAGCTTTTCTCTATTTTACTGATCTAGGCAATAGCCTTGGACAAAACAAACAAACAAACAAACAAACAAACAAAAACAAGATGACCCCAGACCAGCTCTCTTTAGCATAAGGCCCATATCTGGACCATGAAAAATGCTCAAATATTGGAATTCATTCACCTCTTTTTGTGCTTATTCATCAGCAAGTAGCCAACCTCCTTTCACTAGTTAGATTTTTCGGGAGAGAGTTCACAAGTGCCCACTGAATCTCAGCTGCCAGGGACTTTGCTTTTAAATGTTCCATTGAAGTCTCTCTTTCTAGACTATGGAGTGAGAAAGTAGGGAGGAGAATGGGAATTCCAGATTCTTTATATAAATCATATCCAATAAACCTTCCTTAATCTCCACATGTTTTGACCTTTATACCTTTATTATGGATGTGAGGTTTTATTCAGAGCCAAGTAGTGGTTTTTGATTATTTCTTTTGAAAATCATTATCTCGGTCTGACACAGAAATCAGGAATGCCCTATATGTATCATGGTTCTTTAGTTAAAGCTAAAGTTTTTTAATGAAATAAAGAAGAATGGAAATTTTCAAATATTAGATGGAGATTTTCAAATATTAGAATCTGGCAATGGAAGAAAAAAGTGAGAGACTATCTTTGAGTAGAAGCCACTGGTGCCTCTCAAGTAATGCCATACAGATCTGTATTTCTTCTGACAGTATATAAGTTAGATCCTGTTTATGAGATTTTTTAAAAATTTAAGATGTCTGCACAAATCAAGTTTTATAACAAATAATATTTTCAATAGGCCAAGAGGACTTGCTATAAAAGAATAGATTTATGCATCCTATTGTAAAGAAAATGATTACCTACTAATTTATCTTGAAGGAAAAATTTTTATATCCAAGTTTCTTTAAAGTGGAGGCTTTAATTTAACTTTCTTGCATGCTTTAGAATATGAAACTCTTCACGTTTTGAACCTTGAAAGTGCTAATTGAGGAAAGAAATGATAGACAATATTTATGTTAGTCAGCAAAGAATACATCCATTGTATTCTTATTTTATGGTGTTAAAAATAAACATGTCTGCAAGACACAGATTACAGTTCACGGTGAAAGTGAAAACAGTAACCAGAATCGTGGAAGTCTATCTGTTCTGTTTCATAGACTTTCCATAGCCATATGTAAAGGCTTTGGAAATACTTTGACCGTCTATTATACAAATGCCATAAAGCCCACTGTTGGCTGAAGTTTGACATACTGAGTATTATTAAACTATGAAAATCTGGCTTGGGAAACAGAGTAGGAATTAGACTTAAGAAACTGGAGGAATGACAGAAAATAAAATTTTTACAAGATCAGTGGTTTTCTGATTCTCTATCTCCAAAAACATGGTGGAGACAGAAAAATTGCCAGCAAACAGTGATTCTATTTAAAAGAGGGAAAATAATTTATTTGGTCTGTATGTATAATGCTATATCATTGCTTATTAGAGTCTGGTAGTGGTTTTGAATATTGTAGACAAAGTTATTGCCATATGAGCTCACAGGAGCTCACAGTATAATCGACAGCATAAAATATTGCATTTCTCCACATTCCTACAGATGCTTTTATATTAGTATCACAGCAGCTGCTTTCTTCAGGGGTAGGCACTTTTCTAAAGCTGGCTGCTGGGTCAGTCATCACAAAACCAAAAGGATATCTAGAATGAGTCAGATCTTACTCCAAATCCTCTGATGGTGACTCAGCAAAAAAGTTTTGGAATTAAAATATCAGTAAAGACATAATGTGCAATTTAATCATTAATTGATATTGGAGGATTTATGAACTTTGGCCTAGATGTCTGTATTTCAGATATGTGATTGACTCTTCATGGAAACACCTTTAAAAGAGAAAGTCATAGTTTATATTGATACCTGTGAGTAACATCTCCAGAAAAATGATTTGATTTTCTTTTTGTGGTGCAAACCCATGAATGTTTATTTCATGTTTGGTGAATATCGGTTAAAGTTCTGTATTCTGGCGTGAGCATCTCCAGTCTGAGAACACAGGCAACAAGCTGGAGTGTAGTGTTCTCAGTACTTAATTAGTTGTTTACTAGACTAGATACCAACAGAGAATTCTAATGCCACACACTATTAGAGTTTAGAGGGACCCTAAAGATCATTTAGTGTTATGGCCTCCTTTTATACATGCTAAGGACATTTGAGACTGAGGACAAGAGAGGTGATTCATCCTAGTTAAGGTCAACCAGAGAGCTTATTTTAGAAACCCCATTTTCTGATTCACAGGTTAGATTTTTATATTCATACCAAGTTTATATTGTACTACTTATAGGTAATAATAACAGTCTTTGAATAAAAACACTGATTTAATAAAATATTCGATAACTAATAGGATCGATATTATTTTTGTTAAAAATACAAACACTGAATGTGTTAATAATATAGCTTGAATATTACTTATTAGTAGAAGTATGGTTAACCATTCTTCATTTATTCATTTTACCCACATCCATTAATTGAGTTTCAGGTATTGTAGTCAATACAAATGACAGATTTAAGAGGTGTCAGTGTAAAAGATGAGGCAGAGTATAAATAAAAGATAACAAAAAGTCTCACAGATGTAGTGGAAATATATAAAGAGATTAATGAAAAACAAATGAGATGATTTGTAGTTTTTAATTTTTATGGCAAAATTGAGGAGAGTCAGAAAAGGTGATACAGAGAATGAGACAATTGAGCTGAGTCTCAGATTATGAATTAAGAATTTTCCTGTTGAGCAAGAAGAGATGTGGGCATTCCAGGACAAGGTTGGTGTTTGAAAAAGCACAGGGAAATCAGCCAGTTCGTTTAGTTCAAGAAACCCAAGTGTGACATTGGTAACACCAATGATACGTCTAATAATAACTGCTAACATTTCTTGAGTCCTTACTATTTGCCAGCCTTGTATACCCTTTATCCTTTTATTCCTTACAACAACTTTGTAATATAGTTTTTATATTATCTCCATTTTATAGGCAAAGAAACTAAGACTTTGAGGATTAAGTCACTTGTTCAAAGACATAAAGCTGTCAGGCGATGGAGCTGATTCGAATACAATTTCAACTGGCTCCACAAACTTATATTCTGCTCATTGTATTTTATAAATACTTTCATAAAGCTTACATAACAGATATATTGAGTTTAAGTTACAGTGGCTTCAAGTTGTCGTGGTATGATGGCTTAAGTCTGAGATGGGACACAGTTCTACCTGACACAAAATTTACTGTGTGTCCTCCAGAGGCAGGATATTTAAATTTACTGAACCTCAGTGTCTTCACATACAAATGTGTGTAGAGTTATTGTGAACAGCAGCTGAGACAGTAAGTGTAAAGTACTTATTGTATGTGGTAGACAATTGACACAATGTTGTTTCCCCTCACTGACTTCCAGACCTACCCCAGCAGGCATCTACATGGGGATGGCATCTTACTTTCCCAAACAATACAAAAGTTCAAGACATTTGTAGTCTTCATCCTACTTCCTCTGTTAGCTAAATCATTCTATTCTTATATAGTTAATTTTTAAAAACCTCATTTCAAAACTCAGAGTTAATTTTTGGCTTGTTTTGGTTGTATTTTCACATTATAGACCTTATTTCTGAAAGATCATTTAGCATGCCCCATCAGGTGTCTTCCTGACATGCCATTCAGTACAGTGGTATTCTAGAAGGAGAGATTTCATTTTTCTTTCTTATTCTTGTCTGTTTGTGTGTCTTTCATGCCTGAAAAAGGTAGACTAGAATCTGTGCCTGTGCTATGTGCTAGGCATAAACTATTTTTCAAGGAATTTCTTTAGAGAAGAACTAAGTTTAAGGGTATCATATTTCATCTTTTACCATGAAATAAAGATTTCCCATTAAAAGGAAAATTCATCATTTTAAAAGGTTGAATAAAATGGCACACATTTACAAAACAAAAATAAAACATAACAACAACAACAACAACAACAACAACAAAAAACAACAAAAAACATTTTCCTGCTGTTTGAATTCCACACAGGGCTCCTCTGCACTGATTCTCATTTGACTATGAATTAGATAAATTTTTGTTTGCTTTAAACCTCATCTCTTAGTGTTTGAGGCTTCATAGTTTATAAGGTGAGCATCATGGCCTCCCTATTTCAAATGTCTCCTTTTATTTTCAGCTTTGTATTACACACACATGTTTTGCATATTTTCAATGGCTGTTTATGCAAGACATTGTGCAATAAAAGTAACATATTATTCTATAATTCTTTCTTTTAGAGAACATGGCCCTTTCATAGAATTTTAAAGTTAGAAAGGAATATAGAAACAATTTGGGGCAAACATTCATTTTATGAGTTTGGAAATTGAGGCCCAGAAATGTAATAGGATCTGCCAAAACCTTATCCAGTCTTCCATTTCTCTATTTATTTAACAAATAACTGTTGAGCCCCTACTATGTGCAAAGCACTGTGCTAGATCCTTTGAGGGACAAAATACATGTAAGAGATTTTTATATTTCAAGGATCATACTGTCTAGTGAGAAAGACACATTCAGGTAAGTAATTAAGGACAGGACAAATACTAACGAAATGAGCTCTTTATGAGCCCTTCAGCAGTTCCCAGACTGAAATCATCATCCTTGTGTTGACCTGGCTTTCTCCTTGAAATGACAATTTCAGTTCACAGCTCCATCATCTAGCCAGTTGTCACTTCTGGAAACCAGGACATCAGCCTAGATTGTTCTCCTCCCTTCACCTGCCAGCATCTGCCAGTCATCCTCCTACCCAGGTTACTCATACAGAGTCCTTAAGTCTGTTGTTTTTCTTTATCCTGACTGCCACTGCATTAGTTTCAACACTGTTCCTCTCTCTGTGGACTATTACTATGACCATTTAATGCTTCTATTTCTGTTTGTCATCTCCTCAAATCCATTGTGCAGACTCCACAGCCAGTTTGATATAATGGACTGATTGTACCATTCATTTCCTTAACTTCTATGACTCCCAGTTGTCTATATGGTTAACCTCATTTCTCGGCATAGCAAAGACCTCCAGGATCAGGCCTTTCCTAACACTTTTACTAATAACCAAATAATCTTTAAGGACCTTTACCTTTGCTCAGGCTATACCTGTCCCTCATAAGCTTTTTCTCTTCTCTTCACCTGGCTGACTTTTATATATCCTTTAATACTCAATTGTTACCTACTCAAGAATCCTTCCTTCATCATTAATGAGAGTGCTGCTCTCATCAATCCATGTGTTATCCTAGGTACCTCTATAAACTACTGTGTTTATGTCTATCACTAAATTTGTGCACCTGAAAGGCAGCGACTAGTTTTTAGTATGGTGTCCAGCATATAGTAGATGATAAAGATTTGTTGACTATGTTGAACTATTTATTAAACCAAGTGTTATAAAAGAAGTATAAGAACTATAAGAAAGTATTGTGGAAGAGAGTCATTAATTGCAAATGAGAAGATCAACAAAGGCTCTATGTAAAATTTAGTAACTGAGTTACACCTTGAAAGACGTCCATAACCAGGCCAGGTGCAGTGGCTCATGCCTGTAATCCCAGCACTTTGGGAGGCCAAGGCAGGCGGATCACCTGAGGTCAGGAGTTCAAGACCAGCCTGGCTAATGTGGTGAAAACCCATCTCTACTAAAAGTACAAAAAAAAAAAAAAAAAAGCCAGGCATGGTGGTGGGCACCTGTAATCCCAGCTACTCAGGAGGCTAAGGCAGGAGAATCACTTGAACCCAGGAGGGATAGGTTGCAGTGAGCTGAGATGGCACCACTGCACTCTAGCCTGGGCAACAGAACAAAACATTTGGAAAGAAAGAAAGAGAAATAAAAGAAAGAAAAGAAAGAAGGAAGGAAGGAAGTCCATAACAAGAAAAGTAAGAGACAAGAAATGAAAAGAGAGGTATTTATACAAGCAGAGTTCTTGAGTTGTAATCATATTGCAGAGAACAGAAAAGACCCATTAAGGTGTCTTATTAGTGGTTAAGTAAATATGGAAGTAGATTATATGAGGCTTTGAACACAATGATCAAGACTTTGTTCTTAATTTCATCATTAGGGATACAGTGAAGGGTTTTAGAGCAAAGGAGGGACATAATTAGACCTTATGTTTTTCCACTAGGGAGTAAGCACTTTGAGGGTTGGGATTTTTTGGTTGTCTATTTCTTATTTACTATTTTATTTTATTTATTTTTATTTATATGTTTTTTGAGATGGAGTCTTGCTCTGTTGCCAGGCTGGAGTGCAGTGGCGCGATCTCGGCTCACAGCAACTTCTGCCTCCTGGGTTCAAGCAATTCTCCTGCCTCAGCCTCGCAAGTAGTTAGGATTACAGATGTGCGCCACCATGCCCAGCTAATTTTTGTATGTTTAGTAGAGATAGTGTTTCACCATGTTGGCCAGGCTGGTCTTGAACTCCTGACCACAGGTGATCCACCTGCCTTGGCCTCACAAAGTGCTGGGATTACAGGCATGAGCCACCACACTCGGCCCAGAATTTTTTTTTTTTTTAATAAAGTCTTTCTTGGCAGTTTGTTTACAGATGAAGAATGTGACTGCTTTCCCTATAGAGTGCTGACCTGTGCCACGTGAGTGTCTATCTGCCTAACACTCCACTGTAAGTGGTCCCTTTTCCATTAGCAGGGATTTGCTGACTTAATGGTGGCTTCTGTCAAGGATTTCTTTAAGGAGCAGTCTCTTTTCTGAGCACTTGGGGTATAGGCAGGTTCTGACTGTTATCTGCGGTTGTGTTTTAATATCCTGCCCTTTCCATCTCTTGTCTCAGAACACAGAATTCACCTTTAGTCCAAGCTCACTGATGATTTGTTAAGGCTTTGGAAAAAGAAGGAATGAGGGCCTTTAAGCAGGACGGGGCTATTTCTCCTTGCCTTATTTATTTTTATGCTATGCAAAAGGAATAAAGAGGCATAAAGTGGCTTGACTGAAGCCAAATAAATCTAGATAAATAGAGCAAGGATCCAATAAAAAGCTGGCGGTGAAAAAGAAGAAAGGTGATTGTGGTTGAGGATAGCGGATCGAGGGAGAAAAAGGCAAGAAGGGAGACCTTTAAACTTCCTGTCATGATAGGGACTGTTTATTATTACCTAGACAACGAAATATCTTTGACCCAGTGAAACATTTTAAAGTAGGGTTAAGCTCTGGGTAGAAATTAGGGAATAATTTTTATAGTTCCTATTGAATCTCTTTGTGCTGTCACCTCGTGTCATCCTTTATTTAAAGTTTGGTATGCTTCTGCTGCTAGCTCTGAGAAAGCTGACATCTTTTCGTTGTTCTGATGAATCACACCACAGAAGCTAGCGGGTTTTTACAGCCAACACAACAGGAGTCTCCCATATTATTCCTGATACTGTGTGTGTGTATGTAGGTATGTGTGTGTGCGTGTGTGTGTGTAGGAAGTCTCTTTGTCTGTCCCACTTCTGCCTCTTTTTTATTATCTCTGCTTTCATGAAGTGGAAAGCGATACAACCAAGAGCAAACACTGCATGGAACTAGAGAACAAGGACTGGGTTCTTTAGGTAAAATTAGAAACTGTCTGAGAGCTCATTGTGTATCTGTTTATGCCATTGTCCTATATAGTCATGAGTTAGCTCTTCATAATTCCCCAGTGCTAGCATAGAGAATGCTGGGTAGGAGCTGTGAAGGTAGCCACAACTTTCATCTGCGTAATTGCTGCCATTGCTCTGATATCCAGAATGTTATTAGTGCTTATAATAATAACATAACCAAATCTCTCCTGTTTCCCTTTTCTTACTTCTCTCTTCCCTAGACACAGTTTCCATGGTGTACACATTCCACAATCTCTTTATAAGAAACTAAAACATGGTAAAGACTTACTGGCCTTCTACTGTGTCTCCCTATAGGAGGCAGCTGGACATATGTGGTGCCAATTTTTGGCTGTCACAGTGCACCAGATTTGGTATTGAATTTAGCAGACCTGGATCCACGAATGCCAGATATCTTGCAGTGTATCGAATGATCTCCAATGATGGTCATTTTTCACACTTTAAATATCAGTAACACTGCTGCTGGGAAAATATAGGTTGACCTGAGGCTGAGGTAGATACCAGCAACCTCAGCTCATAGAGAACTTTAGCTGTGCCTTGAGGGCTAAATGCTAAAATCTCCTCCAGAGTCTCTAGAATGACACCTTCCTGGAAAACAGTAGGCTTCTAATCAAACTATGTTGTGTTTTGAATTAAATTGTTCATTTATAATCTAGTCAATTCTATTCAATAAGTCCTATGTAAGTTACTATCAGGAATAGAAAAAAATTAAGATATATTTGCTAATATCAAGATTCTAACAGTATTATAAGGGGGATGGACATAAATAAAATGATTATATTGAAAAACATTCAAAATGCTGTTGGAAAAAGGAAAAGTGAGAGTTTACTTTTGAGCAGGGTTGTTGGAAGAACTCCCTGTAGAAACCAGTGAGGAGTAGATAGGACTTCAGTAGGTGTTGTTTTAGAAGATGATCTCTGAAAGCAAATGTACATTACGTGTAAGAACTGGGGAGAAGAGACAGAAAATTATAGGAATATTGCTACTGTAAAGGAGAGTATATAGCAGTACATAAGAGTAAAAAAGTTGGTTAGGACAGAGTATAGAGAGGTTTTGAATTTCTTGTTAGGGAGTCCACTGCAGGGTATGGGTTTATATATGAGTTTAGTCATTGGGGAAAGTGTCAGACATGCTTCCTCATGGTTTATACTTGGCCTCAGTGTCCTTTTTCATTGAGTTCGTGCTATAACCCCCTTCAGTTATCAGCTGCTTAAACTTGCCTTCCTGATTTTCAAGGTCTCCTCTCAAGAGCCCTTTTCAGTTTATTAATTTAAACAGCAGCAATTTTCCTAGAGGTGAATCACATAATGATTTTTCCAATCTCTTTTATGTGAGATATCACTGCAAAAAGTATGATTAGATTTAATCCAGTTGTCTTGCACAAAAATAATATGTAGAAAATACCAACCAAGGTGACTCTCTGTGTGCTTAATAGCCTAAAGATTTAGGTTAAGGATATAACAGAGAGCTGTTCTGCTCAAAGAATAAAAAGGTGTTGCACAAATTATCTTAAAGAGCCAAAAACAGCGTCCAGTTCTTAAAACAATTTGTTCTTGGAATATTGTCAGCTAAAGTTTTGTGGTCAACTTTTGCAAATTGTATGAATTTGCACTGCATATTTTATTTAATGTTTAGCAAAACTCCAATATGGCTCTGCATAACTTACACAATACACCATGGAAATGACTTCAAAAACTCCCACAGAAGTTGACAAATTGGGCATCTAATGCTTTTAAGCTAATTGCATGCTTAGTGATTTAAGATTTGACTTGTTAAAAATGAAGATCAGAATTTCATGAAGATAATGCTCTGCCTACTGTCACACTGAATACAACCTAACTCCGTATCGGAAATATTACAGAAGCATAAAGATGAAAATAATGTGAGCTTTAATCACCATTCTACTTAGTCTTAAGTGAAATGCTCATGAATCATATATAATATAGCAGTTTTGAAAACTATTCTTGAATTTCAAGCTGTTATTTTCAGGAAATTTAGAAAGCAAATTGCTAAGTGATAAAGATTAATTGATACCATTTCTTATGTCATTTTTTCTTCTTTGCAGGCTGGAAAAAAAGAAAGGAGTAATACCCTGAATATTGCTTTAGACAACATGTGTAAGAAGACAAGAGACCTTCGCAGACAGGTGAGGGAAGAGAGAGATATGGAGTCAGAAACATAGGGGCTAAATGAAACTGTTACTCATTGCAGGCATATTTATTTCTTGTTTTGTTCCTTTCAAACTAATTTAGAACAGGAAAAAGAAGAGTAAATATATACTTTCCACATTTATATATTCATACCTCAAATGTTTTTTGTGGCAAACACAAAGCAGAGAAAGAATGTGTGCCTTATCAGACAGAATTACATTCAAATTCTGGTTCTGTCCTCATCGGTTGTGAGATCTTGGGCACATATTTCAGCTCTCTGAGCTTTGAATCTATAAAATGAAATTAATAATATGCAATAGGGCTGTGAGGAATCAATAAAATGCATGTAAGTGCCTGACCCATAGCAAGTTTTTAGGGAATGTTGATCAATTAATTCTATTACATCAGAGTTCATCATCCCAATGCTTAAATCCAAATGCTTAATTAGTAAGTAATTCAGAGACACTACCCATTCCTCCTTCCATTTTTTTCATGATACTTCAAAAATTAGTTTTTGTAAAAGTTAAGGCTTCTTTTTAACCTTAAGTCATCAGGAACATGGGATTAGAAAGAATTTCATTAAACAATTTATAAGTCTAGTATTATGCCACAAGTTAAACATTTTTCCAGAAATAGGAAGACTTAGCTATTTTCAAAGACATTTGCTCTTCATTCCTTTCCTCTGTTCAATAACCAGAGTTCTTTCTCATGCACCATTTTAACTTGGTCATCATTAACTCATCAAAAGGGAGAAAAAGCTTTTCAACTATGAGCTTTTAATGCAATATATTATCGTAGTTTAATGGCAAGATTTAGTAAAATGGCTAAGCAATCTTTTAATTTGGACGTAGATTTGGAAATGGAATAAATAGGGATCTCCAGCCGGTTAATAATAGCTGCATAAAAACATAATGTTCAAGTCTGTGAAAATCTCAGTTTCTCAACTTTATGCCCTTAATGTGAATTCTGTTTCTACCATTAACACTTGTAATCATGGAATGTAAGAGTCAGAAGCAACTTAGCACAACCTGTCTTAAGATGCAAATGAGAAAGCAGGCCAGTGTGGTGAGGTGACCTGCCTAAGAGGGTGGGGCACTGAGTCAGAACCTGTACCAGGACTCAGAAATTTATATCCTCAGAGCCATCCTCCCCTTTCGTGGAATGATCTCTATTCCCCATCGTCTTAAGGATTTCTACCCCATCTGCTTCACCTAGGACTCAGAAAAGTTGTTTCTATGAGCTCTCAATGATTGTGTCTCTCGTTCGTGCCTTTTCCCTCTATATTGCCTTCAACAACATTATGCATAAAGAGCTAATCTACATTTATACTTCCAAAGATTTTAGAATTATTATTTTTCTAAATAAAGTCAAGAAAATGCAATTACTTGTGTGTGGAATTACCAGATTTAGCAAATAAAAGCACAAGGCACCCAGTTAAATTTGAATTTCAGATGAACAACAAACATGGTTTGGTTATAATTATGTCCCAAATATTGTATGGTACATACTTATATTTAAAAAGTTGTTCATCTGAAATTCAAATGTAACTGAGCATCTTGTATTTTATACTGCAATCCTACTTGTATTTCCACCTCACTACCATCAGTGAGATATAGAAATAGCATTGGGGATTACTAATACTGTTCTTCATAGTAAGAAGATACTCCTATCTTATAGAAAACTGCTGTGCTCTGAAGGTATTAACATTCTGTATGGTTTCACAGGTTAACATCTCCATTGTTTCAATTTTCTATCAGTGTTTAACAAACCACCACAAACAATAGCAACCATATTTGCATCTCACAATGTCTTGGGTTGGCTGGGTGTCAGCGGGGTCGTTTTCTGTATTGTTTTTACTTGTGGTTTTCCACGTAGTGGCAGTCAAATGGCAACTATGGCTAGATTTGGGACTTGATGTTTGGAACCTCAGTGCTTCTTCCTGTTCCCTCTCTCGATACGGTGCCTAATGTTTTAGGGCCCCTCCATGTGGCTTCAATCTCTAGCAGGGTAGCCTAGATCTCTTTCATGCTGTTTCAAGTTGCCAAGAAAAGGGAGATGGAAGCTGACAAGCATTCTTACTGCCTTAGCTCCAAAGTCAGAGAATGCTATTTTCTCTATAATCCGTAAGTCAAAAACAGTCAAAAACCCTGTCCTAGTTCAATAGGAGTAGGCAGAAGCTCTATCTGTTGTAGGAGAAGTGGTATGTGTGTACAGGAATGGATGGAATTGTTAGACACTATCTTTGGACACCTCCATGATCTTCTGTTTTGATGAAGTTAGTTGCTATGATTCTTTCTCATTATCCTCAATTACCCTCCCCCTAGTACTTTATTTTTTCATTCTGATCTTTACATTTTTGGTAGAAGTCATAGTTAATTAAAACAGCAATATAAGTTATCTCTACTTCTTATTCTTAAGAAGTTTATCCAACAGTTGTTGTAAGCATCTCACATATAGTTCTTCTCACAGGAAAGAGAAAGCACTGCCCTTTACATGTTTTTCTTTGGAGTATATAGTGTTCATTGTTTGCTTTAGAACTGGTTTTATCTTTTAAAAATTTTTTTAGTAAAAAATAAGCAGAGCCCATCTTCCTGCCCATTCATCCTTATCCCCTTTCTTAACCATGGCCTATCAGTAATGCAGAAACATTTCAGCTTCAGTTCAGAGGGTGATTGGATTTCTTCCAAGAGGAATGACAGAGATTGCTTAGAAATATCTGAGGAGAAGCGAATTATAGATTTGAGGACATCAAGATGGAATGTTCTAGGAGGCGAGAGTATTTATTTGTTTCAATCTTCTTCCTCTGTGACTTTCTTGCCTGTTTTACTAGAGAACAAAGACAAATGTTCTTGGCTTGGTGTTCTAGGTTCTCTGTGATTTGGCCCTGACTTAATCCCCATTATTCTTAATGTTCCTTTTCCTTCAGCTCTCCTTCTCAGTGTTGTGTCTTCCTCATCACACCAACACATTAACCTGTTTTCTTTTCTCTCTTTTTTTTTTTGTTTTTGTTTGAGACAGAGTCTCCCTGTACCGCCCAGGCTGGAGTGCAGTGGTGTGATCTCGGCTCATTGCAACCTCCGCCTCCCAGGTTCAGGTGATTCTCCTGCTTCAGCCTCCTGAGTAGCTGGGATTACAGCTGCATGCCACCACACCCTGCTACTTCTTTTTGTATTTTTAGTAGAGATGGAGTTTCACCATGTTGGCCAGGCTGGTCTCGAACTCCTGACCTCGTGATCTGCCTACCTCAGCCTCCCAAAGTGCTGGGATTACAGGTGTGAGCCACCACGCCTGGCCCACATTAACTTGTTTTCTGATGAAAGAATCTACTTGTTATTTACTAGAATTTGCATCACTTCCCGCTCAAATACACTTGCATCTTTGTACATATGACTTGTACAGCTTGATGCCCTCTCCACTCACTCTCCTTACACACAACCCCAACTCATAAGCAACTAAATTCCAGAGTAGTGTAAATGCTATTGCTTCCATGAAACCTTTGCTGCTTTCACCAGCTGGAATGGACTTTTTTCTTCCTGGAACACTTACAGCATGTGCACTTCGATTACAGCAATGATTATATTCTTCTATTTTTTCCTTTTGTAATCAGTTTTCTTCCCACTGCATTTTAAGTCCTTATGATGATAGTTATGACAACATCTCTCATTTACTAAATGCTTTGCAAAGCTCCCTACCAAGCATATTCATTACATTATTGATTTTTATTCCTAAAACAATAAATAATGCCATGGTATTGTTATCTTTGTCCCCCAAAATGAGTTGACATAGCAAACATCACCCAGCTAAGTGATAGAGACACAGTTCTAGCCCAGGTGCATCCAACCCCAGCCCATATGTGTAATCACCACACCAGGGTCTAGGGATTATGGCCTATTCACTTTCAGAACCTCCCAGTGCCTAATATACTGATTTTACCATCATATGTTATTTTCTTTATTATTTGTTTTAAATGTCTTTTTAAAGTTAAATTTTCTTCTTTCTTTAGCCTCCTTTTCCATCATTCATTTGAAAACTGTATACCTATTGCAACTCTCTCAATAAAAGGAAGAAGACTTTTTAAACATCCTTTACTTTATTAAAAAAATTTAAGCAACAAATGTATCTTATTTCTATTTTACTACACATACTAAAAAATATATTTGATTTCACTAAAGGCAGGCTAAAATTTGTATTTGTGTATATTAAGAAAAAATGTCTTTTATTTCATAAATATCAAAGTAAAGATGAAGTATGTCAAATGGGATTTTGGTAAAAACAGACAAAACAAAAACTTGATTAATTCTTTAGTCGCTGAGTTTCTGATTTGTTAGGTCCATCTCTCTTCCATGTTGCATAGTACCAGTTCACCACTCAGAAAAAAATATGTAGGCTTTTATACCTCCTGGTCATCATCCTTATCATCAAATGACATTGTGTATCCACAAGAGACAAGTTTCACTAAACTTACATAGTACATACACAGTGAAATAATTATTAGCTGATTTAATTCCAAGCTTTGAAAATCACATTTTGCTATTTGATTTAAATTAAAATTTCTTTTAATTTAAAATATTTATTAAAACTTAAGTACTGTTAATTTATTAAAATTTAATACAATATTTTAATTTAAAATATTTTAATCTAAATGTGTTTTTCTGTTTCCCTGAGGATGATTCCTTTCTGAAACACTTTCTCCCCTTTCCATTCCCCTTCCCCTCACAATTTCATTCTTTCTGTTCCCTTACTTGGTGGGGATGGTGGGGCTTTTTTAGACTTTTCACACAGGACTTTCACTTTGGGCTTCAATTGTAGGGATATATATTATTTTCAGATTCCAAACCACTTACATCAGTAGGAAATAGAAAAATTGATGTCTCAAAGCCTTTTATTAAACTGTAGTGAGAAAAGATGAAAAGCACCTCAGTTTGGTTTTGTTCTAACATCTCTCATGCCTGGCCACAAACAGGTATTTATTGAAAGTGTGTACCTGTAATTCCTATTGGCCTCCCACTAACTTCAGGTTTTAGTGCTTTGGCTTCTATTTCTATATTTGCATATTGGATTCTTCTTTAAACTTTTTGTGTATCACCCAACTGAAAGGAATGCATTGTGCCACTGGGCAGGAAAATAATATGGAAATAAATAAGATAGAGGCTACTTTGCTATTTTATGTAGGTATATATGACTGTACAATTTAATGAAAACAATCCCATATGAATATGTCAGAACATGTAACAAAAATTGCTTAGCATAACATTCTAGTCCTTTCACATCTTGTCCCTACCTACATTTCTAGTCCTATCTCATAATAATTCCTCTTTTACAGTGAGTATAATTCAGGACATGGCAGAACAAAACCCAGTGATTTACAGAGCCAAGGTAGTAGAGTATAATTAGCAATGAGTAATTTACATAAGACATTGGAGTCTCTTGCTTGGTGCATGATCAAACAACATTAGTACCAGACAAAAGTACCTGTTTAGGTGGGTTTTCCTAAAAGCAGTGACTAAAACTAGGACCTTAGTGCAGGTCATTTATTTAGGAGGTGATTCCTGGAAGCAACTGTTATAGAACATGAAAAGCGAGGCAGGGAAAGAGGAAATGATATGCTATTGAGATTGCCGCTGTAGGCAGTGAGAGCTTGAGGCTCTCTGAGAACTAACAGAATGTTTCCCGGAATTGTCTGACTAATGGATGGAGGCTAGGAATTTTATGCGGTGGTTCCTATCCCCATAGGTTGAGGGTTTCCCCCAGTGGTGTGGACAGTGAAGAACTTCCAGGCAGTGTTTATGCTGGGTTGAGAACTTCACAGAGACTTGGAACAGGCCCTGAGACAGAATAACAAAGAGACACAGGGAAGGCACACAAGAAGCATGGAATGTCTTTAGAGGACATGGAACTGTTCCCCCCAGCAAAAGCTGAAATCAGAGATAGATCCAGAGGATGAGATATAAGGCACCAAAAGTCTATAATGTAGTTCATAATAGTGAAGGTAAAGGGTCAGGAACCAGCAAGTTAGACAGGGACTGTTGAGGATTTTGTGGGTTGGTTCAATTAGTTACACTTTGTTTTTTGCATGGATTAAGATGATTTCGGTGGGAGAGATACCTCCCTACCTCTGACCATGTGCTAGCTCCTAAAGGTTTCATTCACATCCAGCTCAAGTCACTGATTTCTGGGCATTTCCTTCCGTCATGGGATGAAAAGATGACAAAGGTTGGCACAATGTGAGACAATAGTTCTTTTTCACCTCTTATTCTTGCTTTGGCAATAAATCAATATGTATTTCCAGCAAAGCAAAGGGGAGTAATAAGACTTTTTGGCTATAGTTGCAGATGGGAAATTATAGTGAAGTCCTTTATATGAAAAACAGTCACTCTTTAAACATATATCTCAGAGTAGTAAATACCAAGTCTTGCTTCTTCATGTCACAATCAAATTATTAAAAACAGGAGTTTATACTCACTGTTTTTACCGCCTTATCTCTCATTCACTCTTCGAACCATAGCAATAGGACTCTTCACCCCACTTTTCCACTGAAACTGCTGTTACCAAGTTTATCAATAACCTCTTAGTATTCAAGCCCAAGGAACAAGTCTCATTCCTTTTTTAAAAAAATTTAATTTATCTTTAAAATTTGACTCTTTTTTTTTGCTGTCAGTCTCTGAGTTTTTCTTTATTGTAATTTTTAATGTATTACTGTAATATTCACTCTTCTACTAGATTATAAGGGATCATGAATTTCCATCTTAACATTTCCTTCAATACCTTTCTCTTGGTAGAAAGGTGAGGAAATGGTTTCCAGAAATATTTACTGAATTGAATGAAATCATTTACACGGAAGAGAAGATTTAACAAGTCCATGATGTGAATATTGTAGTTAGTTTGGTAGGATAACTACATTTGAAGAGCACTAACACAGAGATATATTTGAAAGTTTGTCTTTTAGTTGTTGGTAATTTGTCTCTTTGTTTCTTGGCTATTATCTCAGTCTCTTTTTAGGCCCTATTCTTTAATCGTGATTCCTGTAAATGGTAATGTTTCCTAAGAGGTCCTTTGTGGGTCTCTTCACTCTATATGGTCTCATCCACACTCTCCGCTTGAGTTAGTTCCCATATGCTGGCCCTTCATGGGGCCACTATCTCTAGTGTAGATTTCATCTGAGCTTTCCTTCTACATGTCTCAATTAGAATGAAAGAAGAAAAGAATAATCTACATGTCCCAATTATGAAGGAAAGAAGAAAAGAATAAAGGGGAGGATAATCATTAAAAAAATGCCCCCACTCTGAGAAATTAGAAGGAATCTCTACTTTTCTCTTCAGTATCTGAAACTTACACAACCTGTAGTTCCCAGCTCAGATAAATTTGTGACCTTATGCCTGACTTCCCTGATGTACCTCCTATAGACAGCAAACCCATTATTCACTCAGTTAAGGTCTCCCCTTTGCCTTGTAACCCCTTAGCACTCTTACTTTGTCCTAATACATGCTCAGTAAATATTAATTAGTTGCCACTAGTAATTTGCCTTTCTGCATACTAAGCAGAATCCTTCCTTGGGGAACTTCCTGAAGCCTTTCTTAAATTGTTGATAGTCAGAGAATTTCACGATGCTTCTGAGCAAACTCACTATTTTGGGCAGAGATATTTTTCTTCCAGAAACCTGTAATTATTACGGATTTATTATTCTATGATCATTATAGAAGACAGTACTTTCTATGTAGCTCTATCATTCAGCTCTCCCAAAATGTATTATTATTCGTTCCCAAGTAATCTAAAACTAGACTATTGGTTTAAAAAAATATTCTAAAATATAACTTTCACAGAAAAATTACATTTTTCTGTCTGATAGCTATTTATCTTTTTGTTTTATTGTACAGAGGTTATTAAACTATATGAAGAGATTGACTCAAAAACCTTTGGGCCCATTTATAGTCATTTACATTGTTAATGAAACATTTCAGGATATTATGTTTTTTTTTTTTTTGTGGGGGGGAGCGGATGGAGTCTCACTCTGTCGCCCGGGCTAGAATGCAGTGGTGCAATCTCAGCTCACTGAAACCTCCTCCTCCTGGGTTCAAGTGAGTTTCCTGCCTCAGCCACCCAAGTAGCTGGGAGTACAGGGGCCTGCCACTATGCCCAGCTAATTTTTTTATTTTTAGTACAGACGGGGTTTCACCATGTTGGCCAGGCTGTTCTTGAACTCCTGACCTCATTATTCACCTGCCTTGGCCTCCCAAAGTGCTGGGATTACAGGCATGAGCCACTGTGCCCGGCCTGATATTATGATCTTTAAAGATTCGATATTATATAAATACAATGAATTAATTTTTCAGTGCAGTTTTAAATCTCAGAAAATATCTGCTGACTAGAGTAATTGCCTAATAGTCATTAATAAGCTTACATGTAATCTAATTTAAAAGAACTAATTGTAGCAGAATGTTATAGTTGTTTAATAATTTAAGGTGTGAGGGCAAGAACAATGAATGCAAATGGGGAAAATTGGACATCAAACTCATTTATTATTCTTCTTGCTCTATTAATCTGTTATCAACTGGCATAATCGGTGATCTAACTTGGCTTAATTACTATGAAGTCTACAATTTAGCTAATCAGAATTTATTATCAGTTCCTCCAACAAGGTAGAAAACATTCTATAATTTGTAATTATGAAAATACAAGATGTACAATGTTATTTGTACACACACATAAATATTCTAATAGCACAATTTCTTTGAGCAAAAAGAAAGTATTACCATTTTTAACTCACTTCCAGGTTAAAAACAACTTAAGAAAAATTACTTTTGAGAGGAAAGGAACTATTGCTAGATGATTTTTCTTTGCCTGGATATTTTGTTTTTTAGTTTCTTAAGGGACATTCTTATATATCCTTAAGTATTGTGATTTTAGGAATTGTGCAAAAATGAATAAAATGAGTTGTGTAACTACTGAAATTGTAAGAAAAGGAAACACAGTGAACTATTTTCTGGAAAAAAAAACCCTGAATTTTTCATTTCTTCTCAGCTCCGCAAGGCTATTATAGATCATGTGTCAGACTCTTTCTTGGATACGACAGTCCCTCTTTTGGTTCTCATCGAAGCTGCTAAGAATGGCCGGGAAAAGGAAATAAAAGAATATGCTGCGATATTTCATGAACACACCAGCAGGCTTGTAGAGGTAAGCATGCTAGAATTGTAACTCACTAAAGTCCAGGAGAATGAGGCTCCCATTCTCCATTTATGGTTGAATTGTACCCAGATAAAATCTTTTGACACCATGTTACAAATACAGCAGAGTCTGGCCAAAGTAATATGAAGGTGTATATGTCCGAATGTATAGATCACTCCACATTGGCTTGTCTTTTTTTTTTTAATACATATTTTATTAGAGCTTCACAAAGGAACTGGCTAAATGCAGATACTTTGATTTATCCTTACAAATATTTTCTTCCCATTCTGACTTAAAAATATCAAATACTCTGTCACATATTATTTTATTATTTCTCTGCCGTCTTTTTGTAACTGCATTACTCTGTCAGCCTTTCAAGTCGTATTTAACTATGTAGCATGACTACAGAACAAGAATATAGGAATATACAGGGTAGAGATATCCAGGAATAAGTAAGTAGGGGTAGTGAATTGGCTCATGTCCCCACAGGGGCAAAAGAAGACAATAAAACTATTATTCTCTCTGCTTGGAAACTAGAGACACGGGAATGCACCATGATTTTTGGAGCAGGATGGCATATTGCTGAAGGAGCTGTGAAATGCTGATCGCTTCCCAGGAGAGAGATAATAGAACTTACTGTATTATGGATATCAATAACACAAGTATATTTAAGAGACAGCCTGAATGGAGGAATTTCTAATACAAATAACATCACAGTATTCGCAAGGCCACAAACCAGTGGCAAGAAGTGGGAAATGTTATTTACTAGATCCATAGAGCTGAGATGATATTCAGTATGGCTCATACTCATCAGCATGGCTGCACCAGTTGTTTATGGCTGGTGTCTACTCTGGTTGTCAGTGGCCATGCCATATGGGTTATTAAATGTCTTGACTGCCACACCTTCCTATACCAGTCATGAATTCTGTGGTGAAATATGTTTTTGTGGCCCAAATGCTTGTAAATCGTCTCTCTAATAATCAGCACGTGAATTAGAATCACACCATTCAATATAACATCTACTGAAAAAGAGGACTTTCCTAACATCTTTAACGTGGATCCACAGGGAGGAGGTTTCCAATGCAGCTAGCGTTTGCACTATAAACTCTCTTTCCGGATCTCAATCTCCAGAACTAGAAAATGAAAGGAGTGGATGAATACATGATTACTGCAATTTTTGTAGCCCAAAACTGTTCTGCCTCCAACTTTGAAATCTCCTTTGAATTTCCCAAGAACTCTGTTAGATATGGCAAGTGTTACAATTTCAATTGACCTTAGATGTAAAGATATAAAACCCAAACCAAGCTAATTAGAGTTGGAGCTAATTTCCAGGTTATTAAACTAAATGAGGGGTTGACTCAAAAACCTTTGGGCCCCTTTGGGCCCCTTCATAGTCATTGACATTGTTAATGAAACATTTCAGGATAATTTTTAATTAATTGAATTATTTATTATTTATCTGCTTTTATTTATGCCTTCATCTACACATTCCAGAAAGATTTATTAACTGTACACACAAAAGAATGTTAAAAGTAAGGGGGGAAGCAATGGGAACAGATTGTAAAAGACATAACTAAGCATAGTCCTTGACAGTCATGAAAGTGTTATCTAAAAATGTGTTCTCTAAGCTGAAGACACACCAAATTATGAAAACAACTTCTTTTTATGAAATCCTCTGAAAGCAAAACTTGATTTATGCTGACAAAATTGAATTCCTCTTATTTCTCAGTTTAGTTTTTTGATGAAGAAGGGTGCCTTGGTCGAACAATTTTAGGAAAATAAGTGCTATCTATAGCTCCTCTTGGAAAATTTACGTTCTTGAAAATTCCTGAAGCAAAGAGACCTCTTTAATTTAATTTAAACAAATTAAATCAGCTTATCTCTCTTTCTTTCATGGCACATTACTAAGACACTACCTTCGAGGAACACTTGGGAATGCTACCTTATACCAAATGATGGTTTACTGTTATGTAGACACAGCTCTAAGAATTTGTTTTAAAGTTTAAGAATTTTGGAAATTCTGCATTCCATGTGAATTTTGAAAGAATAAAATCTTTTGGAATTATGAACTATTGGGAGACTGAAGCTGGATCTCACTTAACTCGACTTGTTACCTTAACACATTATAATGAGATTATACGAGGTTTGGGGTGATATTTGAGTTCTGGTTTTCACTCTGCTAATGCTTAGAAGCTTTGGTCTAAGTCACCTTCATTTCTGATGAGCTTTTACTATATAACAAACCATCCTGAAATTTAAAGCAACTATTTGTTATCTCTCACTAATCTATGGGTTGACTGGGAAGAGCTGGGCAATTTTTGCTTAAGGTTTCTCATGTGCTTGCTGTCAGATATTGGCAGGGAATGGAGCCTGCCAAAGGTTGGCCTAGTCCGGACATGCTAAATGGCATATTCACATGACTGGAAGTGTGTTAACTGTCAGCTGGGGGCTTAGCTGTGGTTGTTGACTGGTGCATCAATACATGGCTTCTTCATGTAGCTTCAGCTTTTCACAGCATGGTGGTTGGGTTCTGAGATGAGAAGTCCCAAATGCAAGCAAGAATTAGGAAGTTGAAGTTGTCATTTGTATTCTATTGGTCAAACCAATTACAGAGCCTGCCCAGACACAGGAAAAGGGAGCAGCGAGACTACATTTCTCAACAGAAGGAATAGCAAAGTATTTGTGGCCCCTACTCTTCTCAGGGTTTCATTTGCTTTATCTATAAAATGAAAGTTAGGATAATATCTAAGGTCATTCCAAGTTTCTTAAATTCTATGATGTAACAAAATTTTTTTTCAACTGAGAGACTTACAGACTTATAGTTTCCTATAACAGGAGAAAATAAAAATGATTTTTAGGCATACTGCTTGCACACTAGGTTGTTTCTCTCTTTCTCTTTCTCTCTCTCTCCCTCTCTCTCTCTGTGTGTGTGTGTGTGTGTGTTTATCTCATGAAGAAGAAGAAAAAGTACTGCATTTATCTCCCAGAAAAATCTTTTTTTGAAAGGATCTTCCTAACCAAAGCAACAGAGAAAATCATCATTAATTCATTAATTTACTACAAACATTGAGACAGAAGTGTCTATGATAGACTCCTGGAAAATAGGAGAGCCTAAATATATCAGTTTCAGAGGATAATGTGAGTTCTCCTTGTATAGACTATTTACCAATCCCCCCCCACTTCCTTGCTCCCTACCACCCCACCTCACAGACGTGCACATACACTCATCTTATTCCTAAGTTGGGCAATTTGACGTAGCAGGGAAGAAAGTCTTACATTCTAAATGACTTTGAGAAAAAGCTATTATCAACATGTCTGTGTTTTGATACCTCAACCATGTTTGTCAGAGAAATCTAAAATCAGTGAACATGTTGAAGTAAGACTTAAATGAGAAAAAAGCCCATATTTAAAGATTTCTATCAAGTCTGAAGAAAACCTCCACGCTGTTAAAGGAACTCTTTAAATAATGGTTAATGTCTAACTTTTACAAAAAGGTAGTAAAAAGTAGGACTAAACACAATCAGAAAATGAAATATTAAAAAAGTATGTGGGTAATAATTTGAAAAACAAGATTATCTGGGGAATTATAAAAAACAAACGGGAATGAGGAAGACAGTGGACGATGAATTTGGTCTGAACATGCCTGTTCCTTGGTGGTGACACATCTGAGGTGTCCCACTATACTAATAATACAGGAGGAGACATCAGATGTGTCACCACATCTGTTATTGTAGTTTACTATAAAATGATCATGGGTAATGATGGTTATAAAACCCTGGGTAGTGCCAGTAACTGGAGAATCTAGATCTTTGTGGCTAATTTTATCTTAGTTATGCTGAACTGAGTACCTATTATGCAAACTTTTCCTACTTTGAGCATCCAGTTACTCTGTGTTCTTGGATCCACAGAACCACAGTGGGGAAGGGTAAGAAGTAGTCAGGAGTATTTTAAAAATCATCTTCACATAGTGATTAGCAATGAATGACAAATGTGTTCAATTAATGACATACGTGTTCATATCCTCCCCAGTACTTTGATCTCACCTTGTTGGTGATTTAGGGCACCATTATCTCTACTGGCTTCTGCCAATAAAATCTATTGAACAGGAAGATAAAAATATGAAATTTAGCTTAAAAATAAAAATATTCATTAGTTCTAGAGAGGATTATTGCTTTGAGGCTCCTCTGATGGCAAAGTCTATACAGCTCATGCCCAATAAATCCACATTGAGTGAAGGAAAACATTCATAGTATCAATTAATTTTAATTTCTTTTTCTTTCTAAAATATTGACTTTGTGGATTCTAGTAACTGGACTTGAAATACATGTCTGAGCTCAGTTGTAAAGCAGAGAAGCCCCTTACTCTACTGCATATAAGTACTTAAAATTAATTCGTCACAGTGATTTTAGTAAATACCATTACCATTAATTATCAAAAGCAGTCTCTATAGACTCTGTTCCAGAGCTCCCTCATAAAAAGTTTCTGACAATTCAATAACATCTTTCAAGCCCTTTGCTATCTCAGAGATATAGTTTCTAACCTTAAAGTGGTAATATAACTGTTATTCAGAGGAATGCCATTACATTCAATAAATGCATTATTTATTATTATAAAGGTTATTATGATTAAATGGCTATCATTTAATATTTCTCTAAAATCAATTTTGAAAAATTTCACTCTTTTTTTGAATTATATTATATTTGTTTTCTGCAAGTCAGTTCATGCTGAGCACTACAATCACTACCAACGACAACAGTGAAATCTCCAGTTACCCTATGGATTTTATCATATTAGTTATTAAATATGACAGTATTAATGATCTAGGCCTGAAATTTTTCTATAAATTAAAGAATTTTCTCTATATGGAAAGCCAGGTTTGTCGGTGCTTTGACTTACTCATCAAAAATTCATCTATCTTTATGCCCCTTATTTTAGTAAGTTTCATGGGAGCCTTTCATCAGAAAGGAAAAAGTGGGTGGACATTTAATTATAATACTTCCCTACCACCTACAAAGCTGATTGTTCCCACTCGCAAAATGGTGAGCCCGATTTAGCAAAGCCCCAGTGCCAAGACAGAAGGCTTTAGAGGGGACTCTTGCTGTTTGCAAGAAGTGCTGATTGCTATGAGCTCTACTAATTTCTTTGCTTTTTGACAGAATGCTTTTCAAGTTTCACACATTGCTTTAATTGGTCATCTGTTATCAAATAAGGATATGTTTGATTATAAATAAATACAGCTTTTCCAGTCCCCTTCCATTCTTCCTTCTTCTTTCCCTCAAAAAAATATAAAAGAAAAAGAACAAACCCATACTTAACACTTGTACACAAACCAACAACTGTTCTAAGTGAGCATCTTGGCAGCTCTCCTGTTTTGGTAGGGAAGGGATGCTATAGGCAGGAATGCTTTTACTTATGTAGAACAGAGCACACCGGTGTGACTGCCCACTCCCTGGGTTATAAACTGCTCAGCATCTTAGTCCTTTTACTGTTAAAAAGATGTGGCTGAACATGACCCTTAAAAGCCTAACCTGAATGCACAGTGAGTTCCTTTCCATGTTGTAGTGATTTCTTTATAAATTTTCCGCTTACAGTCTTTGGAATATGAGAAAAGGGTAATAACTCATTTGTAGAAAAGTAAGAGCCTTCCCACGGTCAAGTGTAGGTATTTTCAAATGGAATATTAGTGTCTTAGAATTCGGAGAAAAGTGAAAACTATATGGGATTATAGTAGTTTGGGAATTTGGCAAGAAGTAAACAATAAGTTGAACCTTGAAAACTAGGCAGGCATTGGATTTGAAAAACAAACAAACAAACAAACAAACAAACAAACAAACAAAAAACTCCAAGTAGAAATAACAGCCTGAATAAAGGCACAGTCCTCATTCCTGTGTTCCAGTTATACTGCAGAAAGGAAATCTAGATAGCTAAGTTGGCAGGAGCATGAGATGGGATAGAGGCAGTTGAACAGCCTTAAATATTTGATTATCAGGCTGCGCAGGTTAGACTTCACCTTGTATAGCTGGCAGTAATATATTTGGAGAACTGTGGTAGCTTCTCACCAGGAAAGGGATTAAAGGAAGTCATATTTTAGTAGAGCCTGCGTGTGGACTATTTTGCATCTGAATACAAACATTTCTAACCTCTAACAATTGATTCTAATCTCACAAACATAGATTGCATTTAAAATAAACTGCATTTAAAACCTAACTTATTATCATACATAAAAGAGAGAGAATAGAACTAGTTTTAATAATGAACTTGAAACAGAAAAGCAAGTGCCCCAGGACCTAACAGCACTAGGTTAAGGCTGGCCAATGGGAATTGAAAGAAATTACATATATAGTTTTAAATTTTCTAGGAGCCACACTAAAAGAGAAAAAACTGAACAGGTAAACTGATTTTAATATGTTTCATTTAATTCAATACACCCCAAACACTGTAATTTCAATATAATCAATATAAAAGCCATTAATGAGATATTTTATATTTCTTTTTATGCTAAGACTTAAAATCTGGGATGTATTTTATATTTAAAGCCCACCATTATCTACCCTGGCCACATTTTAAGTGCTCAATAGCCACATGGCTGGTGGCCAGATATCAGACCGTGCAGTTCTAGGTAGATAATGAGCGAGTTGAGAGCAGAAGTGTCTTTATTCATTAATTTAATACATATGTCTTTACAGCCTATTGTGACCATATACTGTGCTAGACTCTGGACATACTGTCTAGAACCTTTGTTTTTATTTCTTAGTCTGACATTTAGTAAGTGCAGTGTTCAATAAATGTTGAATGAATTATTGAATAAATGGACATCTATTAACCCTATAGAAAATCTTGAAATGTGGATAACAACATGATTTATTGAGTAAAGTATGAAATATGCAGACAGACTTGGGTTTGAATCCTGGCTAGGTGTTCATAGGAAAAACACTTAATATCTCTTATATCTGACTTGTAAAAGAAGTGTTCCACTGCAACATGAAGAAAGTAGGATCCAATGAATACCAACGCATTCAAGTACCAAATGCCACACAGTGTGGACATCATTGTTCAGGAAACATTTGTCTTCCCTTTCCTCTCTAATTTTTTTTTTTTTTTTTCAAAAATCTTTCCTGAAAAGAGATCACCTGAATCTTCAGATAGCTCTGACAAGCAGTGAAATTTTCCTTTTGAAAATTTCACTTCATAAGGTAATTTTCAAATGTATATGTTGTTGGACCCTTGTATCCAACTTTCAATTTCAGATAGAATTGTTTTTCAGCAACATTAACAGGTCAAAAGTTGTCATGTGCAAAATTCTCTGCTAAAATTATGTAACCAAAGTTCTTTTGTTGTCATTTGTTTGTTTGTTTGAGACAAGTCTCACCCTCTGTCGCCCAGGCTGGAGTGCAGTGACGTGATCTAGGCTCGCGGCAACCTCTGCCCCCTGGATTCAAGAGATTCTCCTGCCTCAGCCTCCCAAGTAGCTGCGATCACAGGTGCCCGCCACCACACATGGCTAATTTTTGTATTTTTAGTAGAGAAGAGGCTTCACCATGTTGACCAGGCTGGTCTCAAACTCCTGACTTCAGGTGATCTGCCTGCCTCAACTTCCCAAAGTGCTGGGATTATAGGTGTGAGCCACTGCGCCCAGCTCAAAGTTTTGATATACAATTAATTGGCGTGTGAAACTTCTCTGAACTTGAAAACTTCCCCAAATTGACCTCAAACATGGTATTTGGTCAAGAGGTAACAAGCAAGCATGCTAACTGACAACTAGCTGAAGAATAATCCAAGTCTTGAAACCAAACTTTGTTTTAGTCATCAGCCTGATCATGCACTTTGGGGATGATCTGTTCTTTTTAATCAATTCATTATTCCACTCATTTAAACACAAGCATAATGAGTCCCTACGATGCGCTCTTTAGGGCTTATATATACTGAACCCTACTGGTTAAAGCCTCGTTCCATTTTTGTCTTTTGTGTTTTAAAATGAATGAGTTCTACTCTCATGCTGAAGTGCTTTTAACAAATCACTAAACTTTGGAATTCAGTTTCATTATCTATAAATGGAAGATGTGAGATTAAAATAATTTTCTCCGTTCCTGGCATTCAAGGTTCTAAAAACCAGAGGAGAGAGTTCTTTTATTTGTTTGATACGTGTAGGTAATTTGATGGTGAATGGAAGAGGCTAGTTAACCAGACATATTGCAGGAGTGGTTATTTTATGGTTTTTATAGGGTGAAAATAACTTTAAAATAATAAAAAGAAAAGAAAAGGGAAGAAAATAAAGGAAAATAAATAAAATATTTAGTAATCTGTGCCAAAATCATGCAAAATACTTTAAACTCATTACCTCATTATATCAATGCTCACAATGATGGAGATAAATACTATTATTACCATTTTGCTGATAAGGAAACCCTAGCTGAGAGAAATTAAGTAACTCACTTAAGATCACACAGCTAATATATGGAAGAGTTGATATCAGCTCAGTTCTATCAATGCCAGAGATTAAAAGGATAAAGGTAGCATAATAAATTTAAAAGTAGAAAGTGAGCCTAAGTTTTATATGTTTAATTATTTAAATGAAGAGAAGAGAAACCTTTCTGAACGCTTTTGGACAAGAGACCTGCTATTGAGTACATCAGGCTGCAAAAAGTCTGAGTTGATTAGATTTCTCCTTATTCCACTTTCCTTAATTAGAGAAGCAGAGAGCTGGGAAGCCCACACTTCAGCCTGTAAAATCTGCATGCAGTCATTCTTTCTAACTCTTAAGTAACTGCTTAGCTATTGCTTAGCGATTAGCCCAGGACACAAGACCTAAGAAAATCAGTCATCGACTTCTAATGAGAAAGTACAAGTAGTCCATTTGTAAGTTGATTGGAACCATTTTGTCTTTTAACCAGTGCTATGTATAGCTTCCTTACTTAATCCTCAATAGGTTATTGAGTTCCTAATAGAAGTATGGAATGGAAGGGCATTTTGTTATGAACATTCTTCCTAATCTAAAATGCATTTAGAGTTGCCACTCCCTATCACTCAGCCCCCTCTCAGCCCTAAGGTGGACGCAGAAAATTCAAATGCTTACAGTAGGTTACTAAGAAGTAATGAGTGAAAGAAAGGGCTCAGTAGCATGAGGCTGTGCTGAAATAATGAGTATACACTCAGTCTAAAGGGGTTGGCCTCTACTCATCCCCAGTCAATCATTGCTGTGCATGAATGCAGGCCTAGTGTTGACAGACATTCACGTTTCTCAAAAGAACTAAGAAATATGGATTTCAATGTAAAAGCCTGTTTATTTTGAAGTGTAGAAAGCTAAATCAATTTACAGCAAAATTAAAGCAAAAACACAATCCCATCACTTATGACAATACATAATGCCAAGAATCACCAGTTTTGCAATTTCTGCTCTAGGGTCAAGTTTTGAAAAGACAAGGCTCAACAAGATGGATTTTTGTTAAAGATGTCGATAAGATCTAGAGGATGTTATTTTGGTGAGAATCAGGTATTGCAACTATCTAGTAAAATACAGGAAGGGAACTTGATTTAGGGAAGTGGGTTCCTCCCAGCTTTCTTTCCTGTAGTGATTTATCTTGAATTAGGAGGTGAATTGAAGTGGATTAGAGAAACACAGAGGAGATCTGCTGTTTCCCCTTATCTCCTCTGCTGCTTGCAAGCAATGTTAGGGTAGGGGTAAGGAGAGAGGAAGGGGGACCTTGCCAAAGGATTATTCATATGTATGTTAGACCTAGTTAAATCTGTAGCTGTGTATACCCAGAAAGTTCCTTTCATGAGAAAATTAACTAGGCTTGGTGATTTCTGCAAGATGGAAATGTTAGATTTGATGCTTTTTAAGAAATGCTCCCATCACTAAAAAACAAAGTCAAATTTACTCTGAATTGCATTGATCGCTTTGTCTTAAGTATAGGCAACTTGAAGAGATTTGAGTTTTCAAAATCACTTTGACATTTTTATGAAATTATATATGGCGTTCCAATATAAAAGTGAAACATCCTTAGAAAGTTTCACTTTGGTGCTTTGAATCAGCCTAGTGACTGTGTACCACAAATTATCTCTCTTCCTCTCCTTCTCTTTTTTCACTCTAATATCTTCCTCTCATTATTTTATTCCACCTATTGGTCTAGTCAGATCATTGTGTCAAAGGAAAATTATCTATGTTGCTTTAAATTTTTCTTAGCTAGCAATATGATGTTTAAAGTTTGCCTTATGCTTGCAAAAGGCCAAATGTTCTACAAATAAATTTAAAAATAAAACAGAAGCACTGTTGGTGCTAGAGATTCAATCACAATCATAGGAAATATACTCTGCCGTTTTGAATCCTAGCATTTAGGAGGAGCTAAATAAAAGTAAATGGCAATTGTGTATGGTTGTAATAAATGATGACCTAATGGGTCTTATGGGAACTTATATGCAGATTGACTTAGTTTAGGATTAAACATTCCAATTTTGAGAAGTAGGCTTCTAAACTATGAACTAAAGAGAATTTAGGGGTTAGAAGTTGAATTAGGAAAAGGAGATGAGAATAGAGGGAAAGTTTAGAGACAGAAGGACTGGCAACGTTTAGACTGAGCAATGAGTGTAGATTTCTCTCTGTAAATAAATATTTGTTTCTCTAGTAGACACCCAGAAGTGGATTTACTGAATCATATGGCACATGCATTCCTACTAACAATGTATAAGAATTCTAGTTCTCCACACCCTTGTCAATATTTCATATTGACAATTTTTGTGTGTGTTCTGTTTTCTGCTATTTTTAATATGTATGTAGTATTATCTCATAATGCTTTAACTTGCATTTCCCTAATTACAAATGATATCAATTATCTTTTTTGAGATATCTATCATCAAGATATGTCATGTGCTATACAGTTCACTCATTTCAATTCTTTCCAATATTCCACAGAGTTGTGCAACTATCATTACAATCAATTTTAAAACATTTTTTCTATCCCCCTCAAACTAGGTAACTATTAATCTACTATTAATCCATCAAACTATTAATCTACTTTCAAGCCCTACTTTCTATCTCTACACATTTTCTTATTCTGGACATTAAATATAAAGGAACCATACCATATGTGGTCTTTATGACTTGTTTTTCGTTTAGCATAATGTTTTCAAGGTTCATCTATGTGTAGCATGCATCAGTACTTCATTCCTGCTTATGCCCTGTTCTGATGTACACTGTTGTGTACTGCATTTCATTCTCTGTTCATATGTTGGTGAACATCTGGGTCATTTCCACTTTCTTGGGTGTTATGAATAATTCTGATGAACACGTATATACAAGTTTGTGTGTAGATATACTATTTCATTTTTCTTGGGTATGTATATATGTAGGAGTGGCATTTCTGGGTTTCGGTCATATGATAACTCTATGTTTAACAGTTTGAGAAACCATTAAACTGTTCTTCAGTGGTGCCAGGCTCTACCATTTTACATTCTCGTCTGCAGTGTATGAAGGCTTCAATTCTCTGCATGCCAACAGTTGTTACTATTTGCCTTTGATTATAGCCATCATAATGGGGGCGAAGTGGCTTTTCTCTATATTTTCCTGTTGGCTAATGATGTTGAATAGCTTGTCATGTGCTTACTGTTCATCTGTATACCTTTTTAATAGAAATATCTTTTTGGATCTTTGCCCATTTTTATGAATTCTGGATGTAACCCTCTTATCAAATATATGATTCACAAAATTTTTCTTCCATGCTGTGGGTTCTCTTTTCCCTTTTTTGATGGTATCCTCTGAAGCATGAAGGTTTTACATTTTGATTAAATGCAGCTTATGTATTTTTTCTTTTGTCATTTGTTCATTTGGTTCCATATCTAAGAAGTCATTGCCTAATCCAAGTTCATAAAGATTTATTTTTATATTTTCTTCCGTGAGTTTTATACTTTTAGCTCTCACACTTAGGTGTTTGATCTATTTTCAGTTATTTTTTGTACATGGTGTTAGATAAGAGTCCAATTTCATTCTTTTGCATGTAGATTCCCATATATTCCAGCTCATTTCTTGAAAAGACAATTATTTTTCAATTACATTTTTATAAATAAATCAGCTATAAATGTGAGGGTTTATTTCAAGATTCAATTATATTCCATTGATCTATATGTCAACCTTTATGCCAGTACCACTCTATCTTAATTACCTTATCTTTGTGGTAAGATTTAAAACCAGAAAGTATGAATCCTCCAGTATCGTTCTTCTTTTTATTAAGGTTGTTTGGCTTTTATAGGTCCCTTGTATTTCTATATGAATCTTAGGATAAACTTGTAATTTATTCAATGAAAATCTGAAATTTTGATAGGGATTGCATTGAATCTGTAGATCAGTTTGGAAGTATTTCCATCTTAACAACATTATGTCTTCTGATCCATGAACATGGGATGTCTTTCTACTTATTTAGATCTCCTTTAATTTTTTTCAACGATGTTTTGTAGTTTTCAGTCTGCACTTATTTTGTTAAATTTATTCAGTAAATTTTATTATCAATAAATTTTATTCTATTTGATGCTATTGTAAATGGAATTGTTTCTTAATTTCATTTTCAGATTTTTTTATTGCAGTGTATTGAAATATAATTTGTTATTGGTGTGTGTGTGTATATATACATATATTTTTTTTCTTTTTTTTTTTGAAATGGAGTTTCATTCTTTTTGCCCAGGCTAGAGTGCAATGGTGCAATCTTGGCTCACTGCAACTTCTGCCTCCCAGGTTCAAGCAATTCTCCCGCCTCAGCCTCCCAAGTAGCTGGGATTATAGGCACACACCACCACACCCAGCTAATTTTGTATTTTTAGTAGAGATAGGGTTTCACCATGTTGGCCAGACTGGTCTTGAACTCCTGACCTCAGGTGACCTGCCCACTTCAGCCTCCCAAAGTGCTGGGATTACAGGTGTGAGCCACCATGCCTGGCCTGTTATTTGTATATTAATTTTGAATCTTGCAACCTTGCTGAACTTTTTAGCTCTAATTGTTGCTGTGTTAATGTGTGTTCCATGAAAGGGCTATATATACAAAGCATCCTCCAAAGGCTAACAGTGAAGAAAGCAAAGAGTGAGGCAGACAAATCTAGATTATATGAAAATAGTGATTTATTAGGACAGCTTACAAATGGAAGCATGTCTTACGCAGCTGCAAGACAGGTAGATCTCTGCACCACAACCCCCTAGTCCCAGGCTTGAATTTGGGGAAAAAGTGTATGTGCTCCAGAAGGAATGAGTAGGTAGCTATGGGCCTTATAGCCTATGATGTATGCAACACCATCAAGGGTTCTTTTGGAGGAAAGGGAAAAGTTACAGTGAATAGGTATTTCTATATAAAAAGTAATACATCAGCTAGACGTCTGGGAGGCATTCCTAGACTTAGGGTTAGTCAGGAGTCACATGGCAGATTAGCATTTAAATAGAGTCACTCTTGTTCATAATGTGTGTGTGTGTGTGTGTGTGTGTGTGTGTGTATTCCTTAGGATTTTCTATATACAAGATCATGTCATCTGAGAATATAGCTATACTTCTTTCTGAAGTGGATATCTTTTATTTTATTTTCAAGCCCTATTTTCTTACTTTGTATTGTTTAAAAGTTGTTTATGTATTTAGAATGCAAGTTTTTTATTATTTATGGGATTTATAAATATGTTCTCTATTTCTATGGCTTGTTTTTCTAATCTCTTCAAAGTATCTTGTCCATGGCAGAACATTTAATTTCAATGAAATCAAATTTATTAAATTTACTATATATGGATTATGCTTTTATGATTTAGATAAGAAACTTTTGCCTAAGCCAGAATTACGAAGACTTTCTTCTATGTTTCTCTGGAAGTCTGATAATTTTAGGGTTTGCATTAATTATTGTATATTAGTTAATTAGTGGTGTGAAATAAGGGGTCAAAGTTTACTTATTTATTGCATATGGATGTCTAATTGTTTCAGCGCTATTTGCTGAAAAGATTATCATTTGTCTATTAAATCATGTTTGTACCTTTGTGAAATATCTATTGGCCTATATGTGTGGGTATGCCTCTGGTCTCTGTGTTCTGTTTCATTGATCTATTTGTCTACTGTTTATTCAAGATTGTCTTTAAAACTGTAACTTTATAGTAAGTTATGAAATCAGGTGTTGTCAGTCCTCTAACTTCTTCTTTAGGAAAATCATTTTGGCTACTCTATTTCTTTAGTTTTTCCATGTAAATTTTAGTATAAATCTATCAGTACCTACACAACTATTGTTAAGATTAAGATAGAAATCATATTGAATTGTTATATTAGTTTACAAAGGATTTAGATCTTAACAGTATTGAGTTCTCCAATCCACAAACATGGTATATCTCTCCAATTATTCAGGCCCCCTTTGATTTTTTTAAATCAATGTTTTGTAGTTTTTAGCATTCAAGCATTTTTAATTGCTAAAAAATTTGCCACCTATTTTTATACTACATAAATCCATTGTAAGCTTTTTAACTTATTTTGTTAGTTTATGGGTTTTTCTTTTTTGTGTGTAGTACACTTAAAAGAAATTTTAGGAAAGTTGCCCATTAAATTAACTGATTTGATATGTAAACTAATTTAAGTAAGAAATGTGATGCTGCTTTTAAAATCAAAACTTGTTAGAACCTTGGAAGGCAGTATAGTCTAATGTAGTAGGAAAGAGCATAGAGTCAAACAAATACTGGTTTCAATACCATGTGAATCTGAGCAACTTAGCCCATCATTCTCTCATTAGGAAGATGAAGACAATGTCTATGGACCGCACACCTATTCATTTACTGGGACAATCCAATGAGGTAGTACAAATAATATTACAATAAATATAAACCTAAAAAGTCCCAGGTTGGGTAAAAGAAATAAAACTGTCTTTGTTTGTAGATGACATGATTGTCTGTGTCAAAAATCCAAAAGCATTGACTAAAAAACACTTTCTGGAACTAACAAGTGATTGTAGAAAGGTTGCAGGATATATGATTAATATACAAAAGTCAATTGCTTTCCCATATACTAGCAACAAACAAGTGGACAAGTGGATATTTTTTTTTTTCCCGAGACTGTCTCACTCTGTCACTGAGATTGCAGTGCAGTGGCACAATCTTGGCTCACTGCAACCTCTGCCTCCTGGGTTCAAGCGATTCTTCTGCCTCAGCCTCCTGAGTAGGTGGGATTACAGGCATGCACCACCACGCCCGGCTAATTTTTGTATTTTTAGTAAAGATAGGGTTTCACCATATTGGCCAGGCTGGTCTCGAACTCCTGACCTTGTGATCTGCCCGCCTTGGCCTCACAAAGTGCTGGGATTATAGGCATGAGCCACCGCGACCAGCCTGGAATTTGAAATTAAAAACATATTATCATTTACAGTAACACCCTCAAAAATGAAATACTTAGGTATAAATTTAAAATGAGGAAAACTACAAACCTCTGATGAAAGATATTTTAAAATTCTAAATAAATGGAGATACTCCATATTTGTGGACAGGAAAACTCAGTATTGTCAAACATGTCACTTCTTCACACACCCTACTCAAAAATTAACTCAAAATGGGTCATAGACTTAAATGTAAACTGCAAAACCATAAAACTTTTAGAAGATAACATAGGAAAAAATCTAGATGATTTTGAGAATGGCAACAACTTTTCAGATACAACGTCAAAGTCATGATCAGTGAAGGAAACAATTGATATGCTGGACTTCGTTAAAATAAAAACAATCTGTTCTTCAAAAGGTAATATGAAGAGAATAAGGAAACAAAGCCACACACAGAAATAATATATTTGAAATATATAGATTTGATAAAAGACTGTTATCATCCAAAATGTACAAAGTACTCTTAAAACTCAACAATAAGAAAACAACCAAACTGAAAAATGAACTGAAGGCCTGAACAAATCTCTAACCAAAGAAGATACACAGATGTCCAATAAGCATATGAAAAGATGTTCAACATCATATATCATTGAGGAATTGCCAACTAAAACAACAAGATATTATTACACATCTAATAAAATGGTCAAAATCCAAGATACTGTCAATACCAAGTGTTGGTGAGGATGCTGAGCAAGAAGCATTGTCATTCATTGCTGATGGGAATGCAAAATGGTACAGCCACTTTGGAAGATAGTTTGGCAGTTTCTTACAAAACTAAACATACTGTTACCATAAGACCTAGCAATCACATTCCTTGACATTTACCCAAGGAATCTGAAAACTTATGTCCACACTATAACCTCCACATGGATGTTCATAGAGGCTTTATTCATAATTACCAAAACATGAAAGCAATCAAGATGTCCTTCAGTAGGTGAATGAATAAACTGGGGTATATCCAGACAATGGGAATATTACTCAACACTGAAAAAAATGAGCTACCAAGCCATGAAAAGACATGGAAGAAACTGAAATGCATAGTTACTAAGTGAAAAAAGCCAATCTGAAAGGATACATCCTATCTGATTCCACAATATGACATTTGGAAAAGGCAAAGTTATGTGGACAGTAAAAGATTAGTGATTGCCAGGGGTTAGTGAAGAGGGAGAGGTGAGGAGGTAGAGCACAGAAGATTTTTAGGGCAGTGAAACTATTTTGTAGGATACTGCAACGGTGGATACATGTTATTATTGTCAATCCCTATACAGTGTACAACACCAGGAGAATATTTCTTTCTTTCTTTTCTTTCTTTCTTTTTTTTTTTAAGATGGAGTCTTCCTCTGTTGCCCAGGCTGGAGTGCAGTGGCACAATCTCGGCTCACTGCAACCTCTGCCTCCCGGGTTCAAGTGATTGTCCTGTCTCAGCCTCCCAAGTAGCTGGGACTACAGGTGCTGGCCACCATGGCCGGCTAATTTTGTATGTTTTTTTTTTTTTTTTTTTTTTTAGAAGAGACGGGGTTTCACTACGTTGGCAGGTAGTCTCGAACTCCTGACCTCAGGTGATCCACCCGCCTCGGCCTCCCAAATTGCTGGGATTACAGGTGTGAGCCACGGTGCCCAATCTAGGAGAAAATCTTTATGTAAACTATGGACTTTGGGTGATAATGAAGTGTCAGTGTTCATTGATTGTAACAAATGCACTGTTGTGGTGCAGGATATAGACAGAGGGGAATATTGTCTGTGTGTGAGGACAGGGGTGTATGGGAACTCTGTACTTTCTGCTTAATTTTTCTAAGCACCTAAAATTGCTCTAAAAATAAATTGAATTAATTATTTTATTAATTATTAATTGGTTTATTCATTTAACAAATCTCAGGTAAAATGAACATCTGGTGGGATAAAAGAAATGCTGAGACAATGTCCCAATTAAAAATGTCTTTTATTAGTGAAAATTTTAATTTATCTCTGATCAACAGTTAAATAATGTGATTTAAGCATTTTTGTTTAAACATAAAACTCCACGATATTAATTATATAGGAGCTGCAGTATATCTGTCAGCTAGCAGCATGTCAGCTATAAAATATACCTAGGAAAGCAGACACAAGAGGACATTCACACTCAAATTAGCAGATTTATCTGATTTCAAAAATGGAACAATTTTTGACTACATTGGCAAGGAGCGGAACAGAAACATGAAAGCAGTAGTATCATTTTTAAAAAAGATAACCTTGAAGTCAGTGAAAATGTCTGTGGAATTGCTTTTTCAACACAGAGACACAGAAATAGATCTCACATTTTTGTTTTCAGAGCTTTGAAGGTTATTAATCTCCAGATTCGAAAGTTTTTTGTAATCAAACTTTTTCAATTTCCAAAGCCCCTTTGCAGTTAGATTCCCTTGTATCGGTTTGGCATGAGATGGTGCTGATACCTTTGATGCCAGAGTCGATGAGCTCTGTGGTAAGGACTGACAGCAAGAAGCACAGACACCAGCTTTCTTTAAGACATGGGCTGTCACTGTCAATTCTGCTGTGTAGAAGTCTGGACTCTTGTCAGTATGAACATCCCATTTGACCTATGAGTTCGTGCCAGTGGAGAAAAAAATCCCCTCACTGTGGATGTAGTTGTATTATTTTTATGATTGTTATAAACCTTTTTTAGAAAGCAAGAGGAAGATAAATGAGGAACAGCATAGGGATCACCCAGGATTTATCTATTTCTTTGCTTGTTTCTAGGATACCTTCCTCCCTAAGAACTGGAGCAGAACAGCCCACACCAGAGTAGTTATTCATCACAGGCCCAGGTGTCTCTGCTTTTGGAGTCCTGTTTTCTAAATCCCCCAGTATATGAAAACCACATTTCCATGACCAACCCACATGTAATTTCTGGAATTTGTGGTCAGTCTTAGACATTTTCTGCGGGGAGCTAATAAAGATTAGATCTGAGTTATGACTGGCAGGTAGCTAAGTGACGTGCATAGGTCAGTTTTCCATAATTCAATTTATGTTCAGAAAATTCACAGCTACAAAGCTACCTGCTGCATTAAAACAGGATTGTAGTGATGCAGTGAGAGTGTGACCTGCAGGCAGTTTTACCGGAGCTAGAGAGGTCTCAAGATTTCCGGGGTGTGATCATTATTTAAAGGCAGACTTCCTACTCACAAGTGTGGCTACTATTAACCATTTAGTCTTGAAGAATCTCAAATTTATTTATTATTTTCCTAAGAGTAGGAAGGAGTTATTTTGACCTTGGTAACAGACTGAGTGCCTTTTCTATCCAAGATATGAACACACAGTAAAAAATTAAAAAGCATTAAGGCCCAAGACAATATATACTTTCTAAGCTTGTAAGCAACATTTAAGTGAAATAAAGTCAAAACATTTGAATTAGGTTCTATTCTTGGTTCTGTCACTTGACTTTGGCTATTATGCCTTTGTATAAAATACATTTCACCAGCATTTTATTTCTGTTATGCTTTTAATCTCCATTATATTGATGGAAAGACTTTTTTTTTCTCTTGGAAAACATCTTGAAATTATTGACTAAAAATGTATAAAGTATGCCATGAATAATCCCTACTAATTCCTAATCACGGTTCCATGACACTGCATTCCTTTGCTCACATGTGTGTACGTGCACACACACACACACTCACACTGCATCCATTTTTGGCAACATATAAAAGGAATATTTTTAAAGTTGTGGGTGCAGACTTTTTAGGATTGACTCTATTGGGAGAAAAATAGTTGTGCAACATTTGATATTTATGGGGAGTCAAGGTACTCTCACCTTCGTCTCTCTCTCTACCACAATTTTTGTATAGAGAGACATAGAAGGTATCCACTTATAGTTACCTATTGTAGTGAGTGAACCTCTTTGTGATTCCATTTCCTCAAATGCAGAATGGGGACAATACCACTTTAAGAGTAGTTGTGAAGATAAAATGACATAGCTAATGTGTGAGGACTTAGAAAAGGAAAAAAAAATGCTATGCAAATAATATTTGTAGTAATATTAATAGCTATCCTGTGTAAATGCTTTTGCGTGCCAGACTGTTACAGGCTTTATCTCAGTTAGATATTATTTGCCAAATTTTATAGAATGTTAAGAATGGTGAATCAGCTTTTTGACATCACACTGTTAGAAGATAGTAGAGCTAGAATTTGTACCCAGGTCTGAATGGATTCAAAGTCCATCATCTTTTGTTTTCTATTATACCTTTCATAAAATATTTCTCGTTGTCTTCACTAAAAATTTTTACCTTGAAATTTGTTTTCCTAATATTATCTAGTATTATTTGTTAGCATTTCCTCCCAATGGCAAAACCAACTTCGTTATGTCTGATTGGACAGAAGACAGCTAGAGAGATGGAAGAGCTTAACAGACCTTCTAGTTTGCATTTTTTTTTTCATTTGGCAAATAAGAAAATTAAGGAACATGCCGATGGCATATAGTTAGTTGGTGGAAGGTTAACTGACTACCAGATATCTCAATTGTAAATACCATTAATATGACTCATTATCTAATGCCTTATCATGGATAATATTGTGTGTCTTTTCTTCCCAGCTATGTTATCAGCACTTAAAATAATGACTGTCTGTGGGCCGGGCCCAGTGGCTCACGCCTGTAATCCCAGCACTTTGGGAGGCTGAGGTGGGCGGATCACGAGGTCAGGAGTTCGAGACCATCCTGGCTAACACAGTGAAACCCCATCTCTACTAAAAATACAAAAAAAAATAGCCGGGTGTGGTGGCACGCGCCTGTAGTCCCAGCTACTCGGGAGGCTGAGGCAGGAGAATGGTGTAAACCCAGGAGGTGGAGCTTGCAGTGAGCCGAGATTGCACCACTGCACTCCAGCCTGGGCGACAGAGTGAGACTCCGTCTCAAAAAATAAAATAAAATAAAATAATGGCTGTCTGCATTATATACCATTAGATCCTCCATGTATGGGACATATAGTAGCCATTCTACAATTAATTAAATGATTTAATAAATGCAGACACTTATGGAGCACATCCTTTATCAGCAGGCCTGGCTTTTAAGGGATGGTGAGCAGAAACTTTAGTCCTTTAGATATTCTGCACACCTTGAAAATGTATTTGTAAATGGTAGAGTTAATACCAGCAGATAAGCTTGTTCTTTGGTATGATTTTTACCAAGTTTACTGGTTGGCCTTGGGCAATCACAGAATAACTAAATATGAGGTAATCTGGACTTTTTACATCAAGTTTTAAAATATTTAGAACCTATGTGGATACTTCTGCATATGCCAAACTTGAACAGGCATTACACTTGAAGCTAACAACGTGTTAACATGATGCAGTGTAAAGAGAGCTCCAGACCTTGTTGTGACTGAAAACTAAGAATGTGATGACAACATGGTGGATGAGAGCTGAGAAGCGCTGGGGGTGGAGCTGGCTGTGAACAGGTGACTGAGTTTGTGCCAATCCATATAAAATAATGAATCCACGGTCTTAAATTGTGACTCTAAACTTTTAAAGAGCTTTTGTGTTAGTGTAGTTAAAACAATTTAGCACCTTGAAATCAAGTAAGATATTTCAAAGGTCATTAAACAATCACTTTTGGGTGCTGACTTCTGAAATATATTATTACAATTTATTCCTCAACATAAATACCCTAGAACTCCTAAAGATATAGTGATTATACCTCAGATTCAGGAGTTTCACTTATTGATACACAAAAGAGGCTTAATTACACTGATTATTTTTCTCTATGCCATTTGGTAAGCATTTTATTTTAGGGGTATGGATTAGACAATAATCCTTATGAAACAGTATTTGAGATTTTAAACTAAGCAAATTAGCCAATTATATAATAACGTTATCCTGAAATAAAGTCAAATATTTAAAATATAAATGCAAGGCAAACAACTTTTCTCTACTAACCTCTAAGAAGTCAGTGATCATTAGATAATATCTAGAAATAGGTGATATGGAGCAGTGGAAACAGAGTTGTCCTGAATCACAAGACAAATATCCTGTCCTAACTCCAATGCTCTCATTAACTAGTTGAGTGATCTTGACAAAATGTTAACCTTTTCATTAAAAATATGGAAGTTGATGATCTATAAGGTGCTTCTAACACTAAAACAGAAACAAAACTTAATTCTTTGATCCAAATTAGAATGTCATGTTCAAAAGACAGAGTCCTTAATTATTTGAAGAAATAGTATTTTTGGCCAATTCAAAGGAATAAAAACTATACTAAGAAGAGCTAAATAGACAAACAAACCTTAACAAATTGATCATATCAGTTCTTGGTGCATCCAGATTATTTGTAAAACCTAATAAGTGATCCAAAGTTTCCTTTTTCAGCATGGATTCGGATCATTTTAGAAGCTCATAGGTCTGAGAGCATGCATTTTCTCTGTCATAGTAGTCAGTTTCTTGCAGAATAAAGCCCTGCCACTTGCAGTTTACATTCATCCTTCCCTCTTTCTGCTTTTCCTCCTCCTCCTTCTTTCCTTTTTTTTTTTTTTTTGAGATGGAGTCTCACTCTGTCACCAGGCTGGAGTGCAGTGGTGCTATCTCGGCTCACTGCAACTCTGATTCCCTGGTTCAAGCGATTCTCCTGCCTCAGCCTCCCAAGTAGCTGGGACCACAGGCACATGCCACCGTGCCCAGCTAATTTTTGTATTTTTAGCAGAGACGAGGTTTCACCATGTTGACCAGGATGGTCTGCATCTCTTGACCTAGTGATTCACCCGCCTCGGCCTCCCAACGTGCTGGGATTACAGGCAAGAGTCACCACACCCGACCTCCTCCTCCTTCTTTCTGTGGGTCTCATTTCTACTCTTTCTCAATGCATTCTTCCTATACAGTTTTCTCCTTTATAAATAACTAGAAGTACCTCACACCAGATATGTTACAATCCAATTAGGTGGATTATAGTTTTCCTTAAAGCAGAAATAGGCAAGTCATGTCCGTTCAGAATATACTCTAGCATCTCCCCAAAATGGCTTTAGAGTATCAATCTCAGATAAACCCAGATAAAGTCTCATATTTTCAGAAAATATTTGCAATATCTCATATTAAGGGTTAATTTACAAATAAGCAAATGTCTATATCTAGGTAAAAAGTCATATGCTGATGACTTTATTAATTTTATTTGCAGAGGGTAAATTTGTATGATCTTTTCCTCTAATTCTAGGGGGTTTTCCTCTTTAGCGATTAGGTACTATTCTGTATCTACATGGATACAATGATGCCTATTCACCTTTCAGATGTCTGAAAGAATATTATAACTTTATCCCTGTAAAATACATGTATCTTACATGTCTATTATAATCAGCCAGTGGGGAGGTGTTTGGGGTCAGCGAGGCCTGTTGGTGCTCCTGTGATCATACCGTGAAGGTAAATGCATTCTCGGTTTGTGTGTTGGAAAATCTTGGATCTTATGTCCCATAATTTAAATGTATACCACTTTACTCCATATCAACGAAAATAAGTTAGAGCTTTGGTCTTTCAGGTTGTTATTTGAAAAAAATCATGTGTAAATGGTAGAAAACCAGGGGCAGAGGAAATGATGTAAAATATAAACCTACTAACTGAGCAGTATAGTTAAAAGGTGAGATGTTTACATATTAAAATATTCCATCACTAGAGATACTGACTCATGAGCAGGTAAAAATGTCAAACAAATAAAGAAAAATTGAGAACACCAGAAGAGGATGCTTTGTCTTGATAATTAGGTATCTTCCTAATGTATGAGAGAATCCTCATGTATCAGATGAAATTCACCCCTGATATTTCACATAGGTTCTTTTCTATTTTCCCTAAGTGCCGGCCGGTCTGAGAAATAAAGGGACAGAGTACAAAAGAGAGAAATTTTAAAGCTGGGTGTCCGGGGGAGACATCACATATCAGCAGGTTCTGTGATGCCCCCTGAGCCGTAAAACCAGCAAGTTTTTATTAGTGATTTTCAAAAGGGGAGAGAGTGTATGAATAGGGTGCGGGTCACAGAGATCACATGTTTCACAAGGTAATAAGATATCACAAGGTAAATGGAGGCAGGGCGAGATCACAGGACCACAGGACTGGGGCGAAATTAAAATTGCTAATGAAGTTTTGGGCATGCATTGTCACTGATAACATTTTATCAGGACAGGGTTTGAGAGCAGACAACCGGTCTGACCAAAATTTATTAGGTGGAAATTTCCTCATCCTAATAAGCCTGGGAGCGCTATGGGAGACCGGGGCTTATTTCATTCCAAAGCTATGACCATAAAAGACAGTGGTCCCCAAAGCGGCCATTTCAGAGGCCTCCCCTCAGGGACACATTGTCTTTCTCAGGGATGTTCCTTGCAGAGAAAAAGAATTCAGCGATATTTCTCCCATTTGCTTTTGAAAGAAGAGAAATACGGCTCTGTTCTGCCCGGCTCACCGGCAGTCAGAGTTTGAGGTTCTCTCTCTTGTTCCCTGAACATTGCTGTTATTCTGTTCTTTTTTCAAGGTGCCTAGATTTCATATTGTTCAAACACATATGCTCTACAAACAATTTGTGCAGTTAACGCAATCATCACAGGGTCCTGAGGCGACATACATCCTCCTCAGCTTACGAAGATGACGGGATTAAGAGACTAAAGTTGAGACAGGCATAGGAAATCACAAGGGTATTGACTGGGGAAGTGATAAGTGTCCATGAAATCTTCACAATTTATGTTCAGAGATTGCAGTAAAGACAAGTGTAAGAAATTATAAAAGTATTAATTTGGGGGACTAATAAATGTCCGTGAAATCTTCACAATTTATATTCTTCTGCCATGGCTTCAGCCAGTCCCTCCATTCGGGGTCCCTGACTTCCCGCAATGCTGGTGAACGTGCAGTAGAACCCAACAGAGGCCAAACACTCATCCAACCTGTTGTAGAGGAGGAACCTATGCATTGTGTAATGAATTGTATTAGTTTATCCTGAAGGTCTCTTCAGCTCTGAAAATCTGAATTTGTGTTTTCCCAGCCCTTGGTTTACATGACTTGTAAATTGAAATTACCCATCTCGGCCCAGCCTTATATAAATTGCTCTGTGAGGCCTCCCATCACACTTCCTGGTATCAGATGTTTTCTTCCATGGTACTCACTAAGTACTTTGGTAATGTCTTTAGACTTTGTATTTTGACTTACCCGCCCCCTATGCAATGATACATCTGTGTTTTCCTGGCCTCGGGAATTTGCTTGTATCATCTCTTCCCTTCCACCTAGCCATTGATCCACCATCATAACCCAAAAAAGCCTTCTTTACTTTCAGTTCAAGTGCCAGAAGCCTTCTTTTATCTGCACCAGAAGGCATTGCTTTCACTTCTGAAATCTACTAAGATATCATTTAAAAAATCTAATCATAATTTATCTTTGATTATAGCAGTAGCCTCCAAACCTAATATGCATAATAATCACCTAAAGGATTTTATAAAATAGTGTATTTGGAATGGTTGTTTGAACAAAAATTCTATTTCACTAGGTGATTCCATGAATCTGCATTTCTAACAAATCCACAGGTAATACCTATGATGTTCATGGACCGAACTTTGAGAACAATGGCACAGTCTAGATTGCAAGCTTTTCAAAGTTCAAGGCAAGATTGCTTTTCCTGTCCATATTATGTATCAGCTTCAAAGAGATATTTCAGCTTCAAAATCCGTTGCTCTAGGAAGTGTTCTATGAATGAAGGGCTAAACAAGGTCAAGTGGAATTTAATCATACTTATCTTCTAACTCATGAAACTACCATAGTGATAATTTTGTAATGGCAAAAAGAGAGGCAAGTCAACTGCAAAAGGAGCTTCTGTTTGTGTCTATGAGAATAATAATACATTTGAAAAAGAAGCAGCATTTTCACACAGAGAAAAGCAAACTGCAGAAAGCAAAAGAGAAATGAACAGAGCTTATTTTATTCCACTGAAATGGAACTGCCATGTGCTGGAAAATCTAAATTTGTTAATTCCAAAGAGAATTAGGAAAAAGGGACTAATTCAATGTATAAAAGAAAAATAATTTGACAAAATTGAATATTACAGTGTAATCACATAAAGATAGTCTGAAAATGTCTGTCTTTGGAGTTGAAACATAAAATCTTCTAAACCTAGGGAACATAAACCCCAGAGCCTCACAGATGCTGTGCCAGTGTGGGACTTCTGTGTTTGTTATCTTTTGCATCATCATTCAGAAACTGTTCTTACAATAGCCCCAGTTTAATTTCTTTCATTATTTAAGTACATGGTGGTATTCTTGCTGATCGAGTAAAGTCTCACCATGTCTGGCCACTCTTAGGGAAACAACTTTCAAGATATTAGCAGGACTGAAACATTAATACCATTTTCTTTTTAATAAAGTCCCCAGCTCTTTTTTAATAACCCAAAGCAACAAAGAGAAAGAGAAACACAGTGACCCACAATTCTGCTCTCAAGACATGATTCCCCAAATGATCTGAATCTGGCCAGCCAGGAACAAACACCTTTCCTACTCCATTCCCACGTTATCTTGCACGTGCTTAATGTCGTCTTATGACTACATTAGTATTTGTTCTTCATGTTTTAATACACACAGCCAGAAATTAGAATTTTTCTTTGTATAACCTTTAGCAAGTCTCTCAGATATATATGTATACACATATGTATATATTTTATGTATATGTTTGTGTCTACACACACACACACACACACACACATAAACACACACACACACAAACACACATATGTACTTTCCCCAATCAGACTTAGTTCAATTTTTGTATTGGGAAATTTTTATTTAATCCCCCATTAAAAACAAGTTTATTCCAGATATAGTGGCCAGTACGATTACAAATTAAATAGTCTTAACAATGTACTTTTAATGGTTCTATTAGACAATGAAACACATTTCATTTCCAACTAGCTTTTAAATAGCTATCTAAATATAAGATAATCTTAAAAAGAAATCTAATAGTAAAATGCATAAATAATGTAAATAAATATATATAAACATATTTTAACTAAATCACTGGCTGTGGATGCTTAATTCACCTTTCCTTACAAGCTCTGGGATATCTGTGAAAATACACACTGATACAAAGTTAAAAAAGATTTCAATCTGTGATTGAGCTCCCTTGGAAGAATTGCTGTAAATTAGGAATTCTGAAATTTGGTGCCCAGAGCAGCAGCATCAGCGTCACCTGGGACTTGTTGGAAATGCAAATTATCAGGACCTACCTCAGTCCTATTAAATTAGAGGGTCTGGGAGTGTGACAGCAATCTGTTTTGTTTTGTTTTTACAAGTCCTCCAGGTGATTCTGATGGGCACTAAAGTTTGAGAACCATTGCTGTAAATACAGTAGAGATGGAGTGGATCCAGAAGTGATTAGAATGGGTAGGAGATGTCTTTCATTCATCCCCACTCTGGATCTTTTATACAGAGATTTATAATCTCTGTGTATATCCAGAGAATTTAGTGATAATCCCAGGTCTATGGGTGACTGAGATGACTGAAAGTTATTTTGTATCCTCCTCCAAATCCCCCACCCACATCACTATCTTTCTTTCTCTGTTATGGAGATTGCAACTTCCATATAGCATGTTCAGAGGTGAAAAGGGTTGGGAAAACCACACAACACATTTATAAAGCAAATTATAAGTAGAACTGTAAAATATCAGTAGTGTGGGAAATAAAGAGAAGAAAATAATTTCAGGCTGCTTAAAATTATCCGGAAATAAATACACCTATTTTACTGCAAGGATTAGGGAAACAGGAGATGATACAATCTCACTTAATCTGGGTTTCATTGACAACATCAGAAAAGGAATATCTGGATGTACGCAGGGAAATAGTGATGGAGATTAAAATGAATACATACGCTTATTTACATGAAACGTGTATATGGGTAAAGATCCCCTTGTTCGAACCGATGAAGACCAAACTCTTTCTACAGAAAGAGCTAATACCATAAGAAAAATTTGATGTCCTAACATTGCAAACAGAAGTAATTATTTTAGAAACATTTTTTCTAGAATGTATATTTGCTTTTTCAATAAAGAACCAGAAAAGACAAATTCACTAAAGAAGAGATTAAAGATGATAGAAAGTTGTCATTTGCAGAGTTACAGCTTGTGAGCATAAAAAATCTGGGATAAGAAGGAAAATTAGAAAGAATACATTAAACTGATAAAAGTATTCATTGGATGTGGTAAAAACAGAATAAGCAAACTATGAAATCCGGTCAGTGACTTAAAGAACAACTTTGAAAAGTACATTAAGAATGCAGATCAATCAAAAACATAATAGATATCAAGGAAAGAAAACAAAGATGCAATTTGTAGATAGCTGACAATCCTTGGGAATTAAGCCAAAACAAACTGACCAAAAAGAATAATCAAAGTCATAATAAAACAGCTATTATAGAACTAATAAGATTTTGGCTTTGTAAGTTTAAAAGGATCATTATGTTTCATGGAAAGCTGGTGAAAAAGACCTATGCTTGGAATATACTGTTAGATTTTTAAAATGTCAATAACAAAGTCATATCCTTCAGTGCAGGGAAGAGAGGGATGTTACTTAAAAGCACAAATTTTGACCGGGCGCGGTGGCTCATGCCTGTAATCCCAGCACTTTGGGAGGCCGAGGCGGGCGGATCACAAGGTCACAAGATCGAGACTATCCTGGCCAACATGGTAAAACCCCATCTCTACTAAAAATACAAAAATTAGCTAGGTGTGGTGGCACATACCTGTAATCCCAGATACTCAGGAGGTTGAGGCAGGAGAATCACTTGAACCAGGGAGTCAGAGGTTGCAGCGAGGCATAATCATGCCAGTACACTCAAGCCTGGCGACAGAGTGAGACTCCATCTCAAAAAAAAAAAAAAAAAAGTACAACTTTTAAGTTAGATTCGAAGTTTGCACCATAATAAATGCTAGAAGAAGTCACTTATATGGAGTCTCACAGGGAAATAAATTGCATTTCAATATTTATAAATGTAGCCATGTTGTCATTTCTATGTGAAGACATTCTTGAAATTGTAAAGGATTTAAAACATATAGCATTGATGAATCATTTTTGAATAATCCTACTTGAAAATATGCTCCAATAAAGTGAAAAATGAGAATGTGGCAACTAAGAAATAGAGAATTAAATAACATATATACAGTGGTGTGGGCATGATTCCAGTTCAACATAAAGATTTTTAAAAACTTTTGCAACACTAGCCACGGAATATATTGCAAACGTTAAAAAAATTCCCAGAGAATAAATATATGAAAAGTTCAGCCATTAAACAGTCATAATCAACAACTGTAACCTCAAAATATCTTGTCAAATACTGAAAATTTAAGTGAACTAGAAATAAAAAATTATTTTACACTAGTCGTGTGTGTTGGGGGATGATACATGCACAAGCCAATGTTTTTGTATTTTTCATAAATTTGTTAATCAAGAGGAAATGGTTTAAGAATGCGCTTAAAAATTTAGGAGGATATGAACGTTTTGATTTTGTATCACTGAAGAAAATTAAAGCAAACAATGCAGAGATAAAGTGAATCTTACCAGTCATCATAATCAAGGCACATAGATTTATATCCCAAATTAAATTCAAATATTCAGATTAAGTTTAAAACATTTAAAGTGTTATTAAAAATCAAATGTTTTTCAACTATTTACCAGGATAGTTTTAAAATATCACATTGTAAGCCACAAAAGCAACCTAAATCTATTTGAAAACTCAAAAATTATAAGACCACATCTCTCTGAAAACACTGCAAGAATGCTGTAAACGAATAATACGGATTAAATGATAAAAGCACACAGATAGAAATTTTAAAATATATATTGTAAATATATATTAGGTCAAATAGGAAATAATAACTATAATTTCATACTTTTTAGAATGTTTTAACATAAAATTATTAAATTTTTGGCACATTTACAAAGCTGTACACAGTGGCATAATTTTAGCCTTATTATTAATAAACAGGTAAGTTGGAGCATAAAGAAGGGGTTCAATTTATTATGATAGAATAATATAAAATTGTATTAGTTGACTGGGCACGGTGGATCATTCCTGTAATCCCAGCACATTGGGAGGCCAAGGCAGGCGGATTGCCTGAGCTCAGGAGTTTGAGACCAGCCTGGGCAACATGGTGAAACCCAGTCTCTACTAAAATTAAAAGAAAAAAAAATTAGCCGGGTGTGGCGGCATGCGCCTGTAGTCCCAGCTCCTCGGGAGGCTGAGTCAGGAGAATTGCTTGAACCCAGGAGGCAGAAGTTACAGTGAGTCAAGATGGCACCGCTGCACTGCAGCCTGGGCAACAGGGCGAGACTCCGTGTAAAAAAAAAAAAAAAAAATGTATTCGTCACTTTTCACTAGGTCTTCCTCCGTGACAGTACAGAATCTCAATGGCTGCAATAAATGTTTGTTTCCCAGCAAGTTGAATAAGAGAGGCTGGGTTGTTGTTGGGTGCTGTGGCTCAATTGCACTCTGCAGGTTGGACTGATGTCTGCTTTATGCATTTTTCTATTTCTGGGATGCTGACTGAAGGATCAGCCCCCAAATGGGAAGCATGTTCCCAAGGCAAGGGTGAGAACACAAGACACATGGAGAGGGACACATGGAATGCTCCGTAAAGCCCCTATTTGAATGTGACACAACTTCTTTTCTACCTAAATCTTATTAAAGCAACTCTCATGGTCAGGCCTAGTTCAATGGAGCCAGGGAATTTACTCTGCCCACAGTGAACCATGGCAAGAGTGAGAGCTAAGGAAGAATTGTGAAGAAATAACAATTTCTTCTTTAATATCCTCTTCAATTAAAAAAGTAGAAGAAAATGGAGGAAAGACAATGATGGAGATAAAGCAAGAATTTATTTATTAGAAGAAAGATATCAGAAGAGTTGATAAGTTAATCAACTCTGGTTATTTCAAAACAAAACAAGACTGACCCATAGTGAATCAAATAGAGTAAATATATATAAAGTTGTAAATGTTATAAATTAAAATGGAAATATATGAAGAATAATTTTTTAAAATAAGGAAATACTATGTAAAATTAAATCTTAGTATTTTGAAGGTCTCAGAAGCCATTTTTTCTGAGAAAATATACATTACCTAAATTGAGCCAGAAAGTAAAAACATTCTTAACGTACCATTAGTCGTGAGTAGTATCAAAATGTTAGTTACCTCTAAATAAGAATTGGCCCCAAAGTATTTAGGGTTTTTAAAAGAATTATTCCCATGTTATAGAATTTGTTGTAAGACATGCAAAAATACGGAAAGCTACCAATTGATTTATTTTTCCCAACATAATCCTTATAAAAAGCCTGACAAAGATAACAAAAAGGTAATAATTATAGAATTTTTTATTATAGATAGCAAAATTCAATATTAAGGTGAATCAAGAAAACATTTAGAAAACTTTCACTGTTGCCTAGTCTGTTATACAGAATAACTTACTTTAATAACATATAATCAAAAAATATTGTTATATCAATAAAAGATAAAAAAGATATTTAATCAAAAAATGCTGACAATATTGAACATCTTATCTATAAAACAAATTCATAAGAACTTTTTGCAAAGCTAGACACTGAATATATTGCCAATGCCTTAAAAAAGATTCTGTAATGTAATAAAATTTCTTTTTTTTTTTTTTTTGAGACAGAGTCTTCCTCTTTTTGAGACAGTGTTGCCCGGGCTGGAGTGCAGTGGCACAGTCTCAGCTCACTGCAACCTCCACCTCTCGAGTTCAAGAGATTCTCCTGCCGCAGCCTCCTGAGTAGCTGGAATTACAGGCGCCTGCCATCACGCCCGGATAATTTTTTGTATTTTTAGTAGAGACAGAGTTTCACCATGTTGGCCAGCCTGGTGTCAAACTCCTGACCTCGTGATCCACCCGCCTCGGGCTCCCACAGCACTGGGATTACAGGTGTGAGCCACCATGCCCAGCTGTAATAAAATTCATAATGTAATGCACTTTTTTACGTTTAAAGTCAGAGTTTTATATAACTAATTGTTTCTGGCTTTAAATGTAAAAATAGTTCTCCACCAGCACCACCAACAAAATACTTTTGAGAAATTTAGAATAAAAAGAGTATTTTCTTAACATGCTGAAAAATATCAATATTATATTAACAATGAATAGTTCAGATTCTCATTATTATTATTATTTTATATAGTTCTGGAAGTTTGGCTTCTGTGATAAGAGTGGAAGTAAGGAAGTCAATTACTGGAGAAGAAAAACAACTTAAAATGTGTTTTTTAGATTATATGTTTAGAGAGAGAGAAGAAAAGAGACAGAAGAAAATTAACCATTTTTGGAATTAGTAATAAAATTCAATAAGTAAAAGAAGTTTCTTTAAAAACTCAATAGTTTTTTTTAAGGAATGACAAGAAATATGTGGAGCTTTGAGACAAATACCATGGAAATTTATCAGAACTGAATAATAAGAATTGAATAAAAAATATCGGTTAACATCTCGATATAAGAAATACATCATAATTAGTTATATAAAACTTTTACTTTTTGGTAAAACAGGTCATAAATAAAATTAAAACTAATTATATCTGGGAAAATATTTGCAATAAATGTGGCCAATATAAAGTTCATATTTTTAATATGTACAGCACTATTAGAAATTATTTTTTAAAGATTACCTAATAGTTTTATCATGGTTTATTTTACACACAATAAGTCATTGAAAAGAAACCTCAAAGATAGGCAAAAAAATTTAGCAACATCTTAATAGAAATAGATGTAAAGAAGCTTTTCACAAATCACCATACTTTAGTTACAAATACAGAGAAAATCTTAGGCATGTAATCATTTTCCTAACTCATTAGAAAATTATATATACATCTGAGTAAGCTGTGCATTATGTATATACCTGAGTGAGGTTAAGTAAACATTTTTTTTAGATGGAATATAATTTGTTTCAATCTTTTGGAAGTGCCCTTTAACAATACAAATTAAGCAAATAAAAAAATATATACATATATTTGTGTGTGTTCATGTATACATGTATACTTTAAAATAAAAAAATACATATTTATTCTTTGACTCAACACTTCTTGTCCTAGGAAAGTGTTATCTGAAAAGTTGATCATCTTAATTATAATCTGCAATGAAGAAAACAATAAGAAAAATCATAATATGTTATAAATTACGGAATATGCTTCCACTAAATGTTTTATGAAAAGTTTGCATTAACACTTAGCACAAATTTAAGAAACAATATAATTACAACTTTTTTTTTTTCAACTACACACAAGAGAAAAAGAGAGAAACAAAATTTGAAAGAAAATTTAAAAAATATTAGCAGTTTTTGCTTTGGGAAAGAAAGAAGATATTTGTTTTTTCTTCTTTTATTTCTAAATTTTCTTTAAAGAACATATCCTACTTGAATATAATAAAAAAGAATATATTTCAAAAAGGTATGACTTGACCAGGTGTGGTGGCTGACACTTGCAATCCCAGCACTTTGGGAGGCTGAGGCAGGAGGGTCACTTGAGGTCAGGAGTTCAAGACCAGCTTGTTCAACATGGTGAAACCTCGTCTCTACTAAAAATCCAAAAATCAGCTGGGCGCAGTGGCTGGTGCCTGTAATCCCAGTTACTCAGGAGGCTGAGGTGTAAGAATCACTTGAACCTGGGAGGTGGAGGATGCAGTAAGCTGAGATCATGTCACTGCACTCCAGCCTGGGCAACAGAGTGAGAATCTGTCTTAAAAAAAAAAAAAAAAAGGTATCACTTTGTTTAGGGGATAATGTTTGGCTGTGTCCCCACCCAAATCCCATCTAGAATTGTATTTTCAATAATCCCCATGGGTCATAGGAGGGACCCAGTGGGAGTTAATTGAATCATAGGGGCCGTTACCCCCATGCTCCTTGTTCTCGTAATAGTCACTGAATTCTCACGAGATCTGATGGTTTTATAAGGAGATTTTCCCTCTTTGCTTGGCACTTCTCCTTCCTGCCACCATATGAAGAAGGACCTGTTCACTTCTCCTTCCACCATGACTGTAAGTTTTCTAGGCCTCCTCAGCCATGCTGAACTGTGAGTTGATTAAACCTCTTTTCTTTATAAATGAACCAGTCTGGAGTATGTCGTTATTACCAGTGTGAGAACAGACTAATCAGGGTACAAAGCCAAGTGGATGGCTTTTCCAAGGAGAACACTCTGTAGTGCTAAATTAGAAGGAAATTTTTCCTCCCTTGCTAAAACTATCTTTATGTCAATTTACAGAGGAGATCTAGCTTTTTCTCTGTTTTATTGCCCACCTCCATCTCACAGTAGGCTGCTCAGTGTATTTCCTGAATAAATGAATAAACACCCAGTCTAGCTGACTCAAATCTGTAGGATTTGTTGCATGGACAACCTCTCCAAGCCCTCTACTGGCATAGCAAAGGAAGAGAATAACCTGGGCAAATTGAGTCAGTTATTTCCCCTGAAGTTACATCTAGAAGTTGCAAACAGCTGTTATGAATTTTATTTAAATTTAATCTGGTAGCAGTATTTTTATTCCTATTAGTTTGAGCATAAGAGCTAATTTTCTGAACTTTTCAAATCACTTTGAAGGGAAGATTTTCTCTTTTTTACCAAAAACTGTTACATTTAAGGTCATGTCATGTGAATCCTGGCCAGGCAGGAAAGCTCAGAGCTCAGGAGCTCTTCATTAGTATTCTTTAGTTTGGAATGTCATCCTGAAACTCCACTTTCCTAATATAAATTAACCTCAATAAACCATTGTTGGTAGCGAAGTGTTAAATATGTTCACTTTTTCCCCTTTCCCATAGCAAAAGCACATGCAATACACCATGATAAAATGATTGGATAATTATTGTTTTAGCTAGGGAAAGTGAAATTTATGTTTTACTCTGCTTCAGAAAGCTACATTAAAAATTTATCATCAAAATGTTTTCTCAATATTCATATAAATTTGAAGAGTTTAGCAAAACAAAAATGCGGTTTTAGGTCCTTAGCTATTAACAGCTTTTGCAGCAGTTTACAGATAAAATGGAAATGAGAGACTTACATGCCAGAGTTATGCTTAAATTTCCGAGGAAAGGAGGAAGTAGGGACACAAAAAGAAGGAAGCGAGGGAGGGAAGGAGGGAATAAAGAAAAAGCATGCCACTGGGAATGCTTCACCCATATTCGCTGAAGTTTGCTTTGACTTAAATGTGCTAGTTGAACTAAGCCAAAATGTCTTGTCTCCCAATTCATTAGCAATATTGTAATTAAAAGAACACCTCCAGTTCTAGAGGGTAATGACCTTTTTAATTGAACTTGGGGATTCAGATTGCTGTTGAATAGTAGTGAATTTAAATGCTGAATTCAAATGCCAAAGTTTCTTCTGGTAAATGTACAATTAGGAATCAAATAAGAATTCTCCTAGCAATTTGCTCCTGTTTTTATATATGGCCTTCCTTGGATTTCAGAGGAAGACTGCATCTGTTGAACAATTTATTGTGTGTTTGGCCCTTGACTGATCCACAATAATTAATTATCCAAAAGAAATGTTGTCACATAATTGGAAAATACTTAAATTTTATAAAATATTACCTTAAAACAATCACTATCTGTACTTTCCTAGGGCTTCTTGTTATCTCTGTGATTAGATAAACATGCATTTTTGCATAGTTTTAATCAGAGTAGTTTTTAGGGTCAAATACTAAACTACTGAAACAAACAAATAAAATAAGATTCAATGGCTCAGACAAGATAGAAGTGTATTTTTCTCACATAACAGTTGCAAATGAGTATTCTGGGTTAGCAGTGCCTTCCTTCCACATAGTCACTCAAGGTCTTATTCTGGTAGTGCCTCTGCCTTATTCACCGTGTGATATCAAAGATCACTCTGGTTTTTATTATTCCAGCTGATAGGAAGAGATCAGGGGAATGTGAAAAGACAGGACTGGTCTTTTTTTAAATTTTAAGTTCAGAGGTACATGTGCAAAATGTATAGGTTTGTTACATAGGTAAACATGTGTCATGGTAGTTTGCTGCACAGATCATCTCATCATCTAGGTAGTAAGCCCAGAATCCATTAGCTGTCCTTCTTGATGCACTCCCTGTCCCCACCTCACGCCGACAGGCTCCAGTGTGTGGTGTTCCCTCCAGCTATGTGTCCATGTGTTCTCATCATTCAGCTCCCACGTGTAAGTGAGAACATGCAGTGTTTAGTTTTCTGTTCCTTCGTTAGTTTGCTGAGGATAATGGCTTTCAACTCCATCCATGTCCCTGCAAATGACATGATCTCATTCCTTTTTATGGCTGCATAGTATTCCATGGTGTATATGTATCACATTTTCTTTATCCCATCTATCATTAACAGGCATTTAGGTTGATTACATGTCTTTGTTATTGTGACTCATGCTGCAATGAATATATGAATACATGTATCTTTATAATAGAATGATTTTTTTTTTTTTTTCAGATGGAGTCTTTCTCTGTCACCCAGGCTGGAGTGCAGTGGCACAATCTCGGCTCACTGCTAGCTCCGCCTCCCGGGTTCACGCCATTCACCTGCCTCAGCCTTCCCAGTAGCTGGGACTACAGGTGCCCGCCACCATGCCAGGCTGATCTTTTTGTATTTTTAGTAGAGACAGGGTTTCACCACGTTAGCCAGGATGGTCTCGATCTCCTGATCTCGTGATCCGCCTGCCTTGGCCTCCCAAAGTGCTGGGATTACAGGCGTGAGCCACCGCGCCCGGGCTATAATAGAATGATTTTTAAATTTTTTTAATTTCCATAGGTTTTGGAGGAACATGTGGTGTTTGGTTACATGAGTAAGTTCTTTTGTGGTGTTTTTGTGAGATGTTGGTGCACTCATCACCCAAGCAATATACACTGTACCCAATTTGTAGTCTTTTATCCCTCGCCCCCTTCCACCCTTTCCCCTGAGTCCCCAAAGTTCACCGTATCATTCTTATGCCTTTGCATCCTCATAGCTTAGCTCCCACTTATAAGTGAGAACATACAATGTTTGGTTTTCCATTCCTGAGTTACTTCACTTAGAATAATGGTCTCCAATTCCATCCACATTGCTGTAAACATAATAGAATCATTTATATTTCTTTGGGTATATGCCCAATAATGAGATTGCTGGGTCAAATGGTATTTCTGCCTCTAGATCTCTGAGGAATTGACACACTGTCTTCCACAATTGTTGAACTAATTTGCACTCTCACCTGCAGTGTAAAAATATTCCCTTTTCTCTGTAACCTCTCCAACATCTGTTTTTTTTTTTTGACTTTTTAATAATAGCTATCCTGACTGGCATGAGATGGTATTTCTTTGTGGTTTTGATTTGCATTTCTCTAATGATCAGTGATATTGAGCTATTTTTCATATGTTGGCTCCATGTATGTCTTGATAAATGTCTGTTCATGTCCACTTTTTATAGTACTGGTACAAGAACAGACATGTAGACCAATGGAACAGAATAGATAACTCAGAAATAAGACCACACACTTACAACCATCTAATCTTAGACAAACTTGACAAAAACAAGTAATGGGGAAAGGACTGCTTATTTAATAAATCATGCTGAGAGTGCTGGCTCATCATATGCAGAAAATTGAAGCTGGAAACCTTCCTTGTACCATATCAAAAATTAACTCAAGATTTATTAAAAACTTAAATAAGGCTGGATGCCGTGGCTCACGCCTGTAATCTCAGCACTTTGGAAGGCCCAGGTGGGCAGATCACTTGAGGTCAGGAGTTCGAGATCAGCCTGGCAAACATGGTGAAACCCTGTCTCTACTAAAAATACAAAAATTAGCCAGGCATGATGGCGCACACCTGTAATTCCAGCTATTCGAGAGCCAGAGGCATGAGAATTACTTAATGTGGGAAACAGAAGTTGCAGTGACAAAGGTTGCACCACTGCATCCCAGCCTGGGTGATGGAGTGAGACTCTGCCAAAGAAAAAAAAAAAAAAGAATTAAATGAAAAACCCCAAACTGTAATATAAAAACACTAGAAGAAAATTAGGCAATACCATTCAGGACATAGGCACGGGGCAAAGATTTCATGATGAAAACACCCAAAGCAATTGCAACAAAAGCAAAAATTGACAAATGAGATCTAAGTAAACTGAAGAGCTTCTACACAGCAAAATAAACTATCATCAGAGTAAACAGATAACCTACAGAATGGGAGAAAATTTTTGCAATCTATCCATCTGACAAAGGTTTAATACCCAGAATGTACAGGGAACTTAAATGTACAAGAAAAATACAGGGCTGGTCTTAAGGGTATCAGTGTCACACATTATTTCTGCTTACCTTCTCCTGAAATTAGCCACATGATTCCTTCCAACTACAAGCTAGACTGAGAAATGTAGTATTTCTGGTAGCCACTTGCAAAGCTACACATCTGTTACTAGTAATGAAGGAAAAACTAGATTTTATGGATAGCTAATGGCTTTGTCAATATGCATGTGCAATATTGTCTTCTTTCTCATGTAACATTATTTCATAAACAATACGCCCTTCATTTAGTGAGGGATATGATGTAAGTGTCCTACCACTTTTAATTCCAAAATTTCATCACATGAATAAAGTTTTAAATTAAAAATGTGGCTTTTTATACCCGAAATATATCCACAAACATCTCCTTTACACATCTGAATTAAAAGCTTTACATTTGTATATAAAATCTTACACCATAATTTATGTTCTAAATTTTATAAAAAATATTCCCTATTACTTGATGCGCATTTGTTCCTAGACAACTGGGCTATCAGTTTCACAAATTATTTTCTAAAATACTGTAAATTTTTCTGATATACAGTGGATGAGTTCACAACATTAGTTAAAGCTACTGCTGAATTCAACATTCCACTCATTAATTTACTGAAACTTCTATTTTTAGCTATGTACTACTTTTCTATTAGATTTATCTTACCAGTTGAAGTTTTAAAGGAATAACTTCTCCAAAAGAAATATTTCTTTAATTATTAATATCAAGGAATGGGACAACTGGGTTATTGTATATGATCATTATCATAGTATCCTCTGAAAGTGTGTAACTAACCTATACATCTAGCAAAGAAAGATGTTCTTGTTTAATGAAATATGCTCTGCATTGAGTTTTACCAATTAGTTATTTTTCCCCTTGACTAGTTTAAAAGAGTTATAAATTAAACTGTACACTTTAATAGGGAGATAGACTAATTTTTCAAATATTAGTCAATTTTTACCTACTCTTGTAGATATAACTGTTGCTATTCTTGATATTTTTTCCTAGGCAAACTTTTTTTTAATGTTTGTATCACAAGATCTTCAGATTTCGAGTTGAAAGGAATCCTGAAAGTAATCTAATTTTAATTCTGAAGCTTGACTTTCCTCTTTTATATTCTTCCAAGTGGTTATGTAGCCTTTGCATAAACAATTTCTAGGATAGGAAAATTATTGTCTCCCGTAACACTCAATTCCATCTTTGAACACCTTTGACATATGACTGTGTTAGAATTCGTTCTTGTTAAACACCTATGAAATTTAAAGTATTATGCTAGTGCTTTTAAACATGTTCTCTTAGGTAATCCTTATACCAGCCTTATTGTTGACACGATTTATAGTTTGGAAAAATAAGCGCAAAGAGGTTTTATATTTAGGGTCACATTGCTACTCGGTTGAAGGTGAAATTTTCTACTGGATTTATCAGATCATATGTCCATGCTTTTTTCAATAAGAAGAATCATCTTTACTTACATATGAAAAAAATCTGTCTTCCCAACAGGCTACTGGGCTACTGGTTTTCAAACATACAGTGAATGTATTCACGGCATGAGTTAAATATCAGTTACTCTATGTTTAAAGTTATTCCTGGCAAAAACTCTTGAAATATTTGAAGTCAGCCCTCATGTATTCCACATGCTCCCTCTTCTCTGAGGTGAATTTTATAGTCCCTTCAAATGGTTACTTTTAGCTCTTACATTGTCTGAGCCACTCTTGTCTCAATGCTTTCCAGTTTATTTTTTGGTAATACCACTCCAAGTGATGTTCGAAATAGAATGCAGTGTTCATTGATTGGCCAAACTAGCAAACTGTAACATGAGATTACCATCTCAATTGTTATAGGAACTTTATTAATGTAGTCCTATTGAATTAGCTTAGCAAACCACATTGTAGCATTCACTTCTGTTAAGTTTAAGGTTGGCATATAATTTTATATATTAATAAGTTGGTGAGATATTAGCTTTACATTTTCAATTATATCATACTTATTCTTTCTAATTTCCTGTTTTATCCTTTGAAAAGAGCCCATGAAATTCTTTGGCCACTGATTTTTGTGTCCTGTAATTTCCATGTCATTGCAATGAAAAAGAATCAAAGTATGGCTGCACTAAAAGGGGAGTATTTCTAAAATATAAAGCACTTTGCAAAAGCACTCAACATACATTATTTCTAGCTCTTATAACTACATTATAATGTGGGTATTAGCATACATATTTTACTCATTAAAATTTAGTAATTTGTTCAAGACAATAAAGAAAGAAGTTTAGAGGAGATGAATCCACCCATATCTGTTTTGTTTTTCCTGCAATGTCATAATGATATTGATAAGTATATGTTATCCTAAAGGACTAACTAATCAGAAATGGATTATAGAAAAGACTTAGTGATATCTCTAGTATTAGGTCAACTTCTAAGGGTCTTATGCAACACTTGTGCTAAAAGTGAGAGGGGTGAAAATCATTGTATTACAGTATCTGAAACAAATATGCCTGTGGTTTGTGAAACAAGCAAGGTTTACTTTCCATATCTGAGTTTGGACCATTGCTTCATGCATCCAAAACCAGATAGATCAACATTATATTATCATGTGCTTCACATAGCTCAAACATATTTGAATCTTCATGTCTGCCACGGTGAACAACTGTCTGTGTTTGTCTGGGAAGGTTTCAAAAGTGGAGTAACTGGGCAATGTTGTTATGCCAGTATAGAATTGCTAGTGGATATTTACTCTTGATTCTAAATTGGCAGAGGGCATTAAAGCTCTACTTTACGGCCCTTTAGCAATGATACATGGGTTTATTGTGTTCATCAACTTCATTTACTGGAAAATCAGATAGCTGGTCTTAACCTCCTTCACTCTGCTTAAAGGGAAGCCCCTTAATTTTATCTTCCCCACATCAGCAATCCAGGTCTATAGGAGATGGTTTGTAAATGAGTTGTAGTCTCTAGAAACAAGGCAAAGATCACCTAAAGTATATTAGTGCTAGATCTCTTAATATTTCTTTCTCCAGATTTTTAGATCTTAAGATAGAAAATAGCATACAGTTGGCCCTTAGTATCTATGGTTCCGTATCCATGTATTTAACCAACTACAGATGAAAAATGTGGTTAGGCCTATAGTAGTTGTGTGTGTACTGAATATGTACAAACTTTTCCTTTCTTGTCATTATTCCCTATACAATGTGGTGTACACCTATTTGCATAGCATATACATTGAGTTATAAGTAATCTAGAGATGATTTAACATAAATAGGAGGGTGTGCATAGGTTTTATGCAAATACTACTTTATTTTATATCAGAGACTTCAGCATCCATGAATTTTGGTGTCCATGAGGGTCCTGGAACCAATCCCCACATTGAAACAGAGTAATGACTATATATTTCTTCAAATCCCTTTACAATGCTGAGAACAGTGCTCAGGATGTAGTAGGTGACATATACACATATTTGTTGATTACAGGTTTAACTATCTAATTTATTGGTCTCATAAGTAGTGTGATAAAATATTGAAACAATGATGATGCAAATTAGCCAAAAGGTGATAGGGATTTTCACACATAATTTTAACTGCTCTTTCCAAAGTATGTTGAGAGTTTCTGTCCTAAATGTTTATGGTGTCAAGACATACATATATACACAAATTATTCAATGAAGCTTTTAAATTTCGAGATGATTTCCCCTTATCACTTAGCACATTTCTTCTCACTGTCAACTGGTGTGTGCTAAGGGAATGCAAATTAACTGTATTATTAATTTAAGTAAGACATAATTAGTAAGGTAAATCTTCTGCCAAAAACCACATAACACATTCCAGGGCCAAATATAAATGAGCTATGATTAGCCTGCTGTTCCTCTTTATTAGTTCAGATTAATGGCGTATTCCCTGTGGGTATAAAGATGCACAACCATGTGTTTTCTAAGGGTCTTAGGACCGTTTGTTAACTGCAATGGGAACTTCACATCTCACTATCTTGTGAGGACTTCCTGGTATTTAATCAATGTGAGAAAGGACAACTATCAATTGATTAGAAAGCATGAATAGGGTTTGTAAGCAGAACATTTAATGAGCTAACCAAATTTCTTTACCAGTCAATAGCAAACATGGGCTCCCTTCATGCAAGTACTTCATCGTTTCTTCTCCTGCCTGGTACCATTATCCAGACTGTGAATAGCATTGTTGTCAGAGAGCACTTTCAGAAACATTCTCGACTAGAGGAAACACAGGGAGTAGCAATCCATTAATGAAGCAGATTCACATCGATTAATTACATTCCACTTCCTCTGTTCAGGCTTGTAGCACAGCTCCAGGAGGGGAAAAAAATATGATGAAAGAAAGAGAAAAGCTCTGAAATTAAATTTTCAGGTCTGATTTATGAGACTCCTCTGAAAATCTAGTTTTTTCTAATTTCATTATTTGTTTCTCTGCTTCCCTGACAAGGCTGTTCTAACACTGCCTGGATTTTGGCTTGTTGCCTGCCTCATTCCTTTCTTGGCTTGTTCTCATTACAGCACTTTTGCCTGATAGGATTGAAGACCCTTGAAACTGGGAATCCAGACTATGTAGAGCAAAACCTATTGCTGTCAATGGGCAGTTAAGAGACAGCACAGGCTATTAACTGATGCCGTTTTTTTCTGGTAGCCATTGAGGGGCAATGCATGTGTGCCATTATTCACAATCAGGGTCACCATTCTGGTCCCTGCTGGGATTCCTTTTTATCAAGAACAAGTAAGTAAGATGACTATAGAATGTGCTGTGCAGTGAACTGGCATTTAGAATTTTTTTTTTGATGACCTTAGTCCTTCTTAATTGTGTTTTGTGGCTATCAGGCCTGTATGTGTGCACGAGGGTATAATTTGGAGTGTTAACTGTAGTGCTATTGCTTCCATTTGTAGAGGATTGTAGGATTTAGAAAAATGGGCCCTTGGGTAGAATGGTAGCAGTATCTTCCATTAGTAGCCATAAAAGTCAGGAATACTTTAAAAACATTTCAAAAGATAAAAATGAGAAAACATATGTTACTAGAAACAACTATCATGTATCTCATACCCTGCATAAAGAAAGAAACATTAGCAGCTAATTTTATATTCAAATAATTATAAAGTAGTTGTGGTCTGCAGAGTCAGCTCCTTTCTCTCCCCTCCTCTCCCTTTTCTTTATTCTTTCTTGCTAGGCAGGAGCAGGGTAAAAAGAAAATCCATGAAAACCAACAAGGGTGGCTAAGAAGCTAGAATGATAGAGCAGAAAAGACTTCTTTCCTGAATGATAGAGCAGAAAAGTCCAGAATCACCTGGCCTCACACTGTGATTGGACAGAAGGGACACTGACTTTCCTGGAATCACTTGAGTCTCAATCCTAAACAAGGACTGTGATGCCAAGTCTCTGTCTACTCAAGAGCCACACTTCCTCCGCCACCCCCGCCACAACCCCAGGACAGATCTGATTCTTATTACTCTACAGTTGCTTGAAACCTCTTATAAGTTTACAGTTGTGCCTATGAGCAAAGACTTAAAATGAAGACAGTCCTAGAGAAGTACCCTCAGGAATACACTGTTGATGTCAGAGCTTTAGAACCACAAATTTGGTTGGAGCATCAATGGAAAAAGTGAACACAGATGCAGAGTGTAACAGCAAGTATTAAAAGTGTGTTTGTGTGTGGCGGGGTCGGGGGAGGGAGTTGATAAACCTGACTTTGTATGGTCATTGTAGGTCTATCACACAGGAAAATCTAGTCTCAATTGCCTAGAAGTTTCACTTCTCTTTAAACTCAAAGCATTTAGATGGAGTCTCCCTCTGTTGCCCAGGCTGGAGTGCAGTGGCACAATCTCGGCTCACTGCAACCTCTGCCTCCCGGGTTCACGTCATTTTCCTGCCTCAGCCTCCCAAGTAGCTGGGACCACAGGCGCCCGCCACCAGGCCCGGCTAACTTTTTCTATTTTTAGTAGAGACGGGGTTTCACCATATTAGCCAGGGTGGTCTTGATCTCCTGACCTCGTGATCCACCCGCCTCAGCCTCCCAAAGTACTGGGATTACAGGCGTGAGCCACTGCGCCCAGCCTTTAGCATTTTAATTGAAAGAAAAGACAGCTGATAAATACAACCTGGTTGTATTATAATACCCTCTAAGTGCTATAATATGCTTCTTCTCTCAGTTTCCTAATGTCATTCATGATCCATGCTCTTGAAACAGCATGACATAATGTCAGGAACGCTGAGTTTGGAGTAGAATCTCTGTTGCACCACTTATGGTTTTTAAAGGTTTTTTTCCGCCTAATCTGTAAAATGGGTATGACATCGTGAGGATTAACAGTGATGTCCAAAAAGTGCCTATCACAGTGCTTGACCTTACTGGAGATTCAATAAGTAAGAGCAGGTATTATGTTTGTTGCTATTGTTTTGTTATTAACAGTAGTGATGAAGAACCCTCCTGTTGCTCCCACCTTCTGTTTTTATGGTCTCCCAAACATTTCCCAGCAGGGCAGCCTCTCTTGCTCCCTTCTGGCTGATGTCTTTTCTTAGCAACCCAGAATATTCATCGTTCTTACCAGGCACCTGGATGAAGTTCCTCTCTGGTTTGCCTGGTCATCACAGCTTTCTCAGCTGAGCCTTCAGTGAGGAATCATGGTCCTTCTCTAGAACACTAGTTTCCAAATTTTAGAATTATTTATGCCCATTAGTAAAATGATGTTGAGGCTATACTCCTAATAAATGTTTCTTTATTTATAAATAATACATATGCAGTACTATACTAATAAGTAAAACAAAGAAATTTTATAAAAATTGGAATGGAAACGTTACATTCAGTTGTTTTCCTATATGTTGTCATGGCTCATGTTGCACACCTTCTGGGGTGCACAGCTTGAAAAGCTTTGCTTGAGAGGTTTATCATGTTTTTGTAAATTAGACTGTCTTGCCCATAACCAAGTACCTCAGTCATCATCCAGAAAATGCCTTCCACACCCTTGGGTCTCTTTCCATGAGGAAATCCCATAGCCTCTCTCTGCAGTATCTGAACTCTCACTCTAGCCCTCATGCTGGCCCTCTAACCCAGTGCTTCTGAATTTTGTCTGTACATGTGATTCATCTGGGGATCAGTCCAAAAAGTCTGTGGCCCCATCTCAAACCAATTAAATAAAAATATTTGTGGGTCTGCCCCGAGGCTGTGAAGGGCCTCTTTTGTTTAGCCCAGTGAGCTGTTGGACTGGAGGAGGAAATCATTTACCATAGGTCCTGATCCACACTCCCATTCTGGGAAGCTGGGGCCTCAGAGGCTACTGGAGAGCAGGGCTTTTTGTTTTTTTTCTTTTCTTTTCTTTTTCTGAGACAGAGTCTCTCTCTGTCACCTAGGCTGGAGTGCAGTGGCGCGATCTCGGCTCACTGCAACCTCTGCCTCCGAGTTCAAGCAATTCTCCTGCCTCAGCCTCCCAAGTAGCTCAGATTACAGGTGCCCGCCACCACGCCCAGCTATTTTTTTTGTATTTTTATTAGTGATGGGGGTTCACCATGTTGGCCAGGCTGATCTCGAACTCCTGACCTCAGGTGATCCACCCACCTGAGTCTCCCAAAGTGCTTGAATTATAGGCGTGAGCCACTGTGCCTGGCCTAGAGCAGGTCTCCTTTGCCTACCTTCCTTCTGTTTTCCTCAGTCACATTAGAGAGAGAAGGGTCTTTCTCCAAATCCCATTCTGGAGAAGGCAGTTTTGTCCAGGACCAGCCCAACCTGCACAGCAATGGCCCTATCAACTTGTTGCAAATGAAAGGATGAGTTGACCTTTTCTTTCTAAAGTTGAAGTTTTGCTTTGCTCCGCAGCTGTTTATAAAGCAAGCTTGGGAGTCAACCAAATAGAGTGGATGATTGACAGGAGGAAGGGAGGAAGGCATAAAAGGTGTCTGCCTTCACCTTCTTACCTTCAAATAGCCCCTTCACCTTCTTACCTTCAGAATAGCCCTTCTATTTATCTCTTTTCTCTCTTCTTCTCTCTTTCATTTTTTTTTTTAACTGAAGGTGAGATAAGGAGAGAGAAGGTCTTTCCAATATTTTCCTTAGCATCATGAGACGTCCCAAATCAGAGTGAAATAAACATTTAATTACCTGGAGTGCATGGGATAGGGTATTCTTCTTTAAGCTTGTATTTATATTTGTATGTATGCATTCACACATGTATGTTAGGAACTGCTTAACCACCAGGAAAAAGTTTTCCTTCCACTTTACCCTTTTCTTTCACTTGCTACTTTGCCCCTCCTTGTGAAAAAGCTTTCTAAAAGCCTGAGTCCATATTCCCGTCTGAGAGGTAAGTTGAAATGCAGGCATCTAGATTAATATCAAATTATACTGGTGCTTAGCTGCTACCATTGAGGCCAAAAAATATATCTCCCCTCTCCCACAGCAAAGTCCCTCTCTGCCATCTCAAGAAGATATCTGGGAGGCATATATTTGCATAGGAACAAAGTGACTCAAATATGTTTCTCTGACTTCCTCGCAATGGTCTCTTGCCCACAAACCGTATAAGGCCACTGCAGGCATGCTGCTGCAGGTATATTCTGAGATGATCATGCTTCTGGTTACCCTGGTCTCTTTGCAATATTTCTGGTCATAGCAGTTTTTCTGGGGTGGTACCCTTGATGCCCCATGTGCAGAAGCTGCGACACAGTGGATACTGTGTACTGGATCCTGGATATGGGATCAAAGAGTATTTACTGCAGGCTGATACTAAAATTGTTTGCTCATTAGTTTGTTGAAATAATTGAGTATATCTTTTTCTCCTAAAAAGTAGAACACATGTTATCAGATGTTAACTTAGGGTCAGAAAGTTCAAATGGCTTGTCAAAGGTAACATATGTGGTCATAATGGCCCTAAATGGAGGGCCAACCATGGTAAAATAATAATATTAAACACAGCATATAGAGAAATCAACAGACAGACAAATAAACACTTAATATAAATCAGATACTCTGTATGTGTCTATTGATACACCAGGCATTGTACTAGAGACACTATTAAAAACACTATTAAGACATAGATTTTATAATCAAGAGTCTTAGAATCTGATCAAGAAGGCAGACCCACAAGAAAACGATAAAAATGCAATGAAATAAACATTGAAAATGGAGGAAAAACAAAGTTCTTGAGATCACAGGACACTTAAATTGGCTTGAGGAATCAAAGTGCAAAGATCTTTGCACAGCATATTTGGAGAACATTGAGTGATTTGATACACTGAAGCCAGAGTATAAGTGCAGAACAGATAGCACAGATCATGGAAGACGGTAGTGCATAGAAAGCAATGTAAATTAATGACATTCCGCCACACACAGACTTTCTGTGTTACTTTAGTGGTAAATGTGTTGCACAAAAAGGGAAAATAAAGTTATTTGAAATGATTTTAACAAACAATTGTCAGCGACTTAACAATCACTTGTCAAATCAATTGTTAAAATGGTGTTAATCAATTGTTATGTGATTTTCATTTAGCAAGTATTCATTGATCACCTGCTATGACAAGCACTGTTTTTGGCCTTTGGGGTACATCGGTGAACAAAATGAATGAAAATCACTGTCTTTACAAAGCTTACATTCTCTTTATTATAAGTTTATTTTATTATTTATATTATTTTACATTGTATTATTATATTTAATTATATTATAATAATTACAGTTTTATTATAAATTTATTTACTATAAGTTGCTACATATACGAACATGTATTGCTACACAGTTTCATATATAATGGGGAGCATACTGTATTTTTTGGACAATTTAAGAAATATTCAGTGTTAATTTTGAGTAAAATAGGTCTTTTGCCTCTTTTTCCTTAAAATTTAATTCTAAGATTTGACTCCACTGTAGTCAATTAACAATGGAGAACTATTAAGAAATTACATGCAAATGAAATAATATTTGCATTTTGGGAAGAGGACGCAAGCAGTGGAGTTGTTTGATAGGTGATGCCTGAGACTAACACCGGTGAAACTCATTAGGCTGCCACTGTGTGAAAAATAATTCAATAAAATAGGACGATAAAGCAATTGCAACATTTAGGATTATTGAGACAGAGAGAAAGAGTTTAGAATCATTCCTAGGATTCTGCGTTAGATAATGCTATGATGAGTAACAGAAAACAAAAAAGGTTAATACAGGTGAAAGTACTTTTATATCCCTTCATTTCACAATCACAGAAACTATAAAAGTTTGGTGCCAATGTAGCTGTACAACTTGTTGGCTTTTGTTTTTCTTCATAACTTTAAAAGACCTTTTGGTTCTGTCTGTAATATATAATCATGCCTTAAAGCTGATTACAATTTTCACTGTTAAAAAGATTCACACTTTGGCTACCTTTTCATTTATTACTCACAACCGCACACTGGGTTCATAAGGGCAGAGGTAGAAGCCGTGGCTGAGTAGCCAGAGAATCTAGAGCTGCTGTCAGCAAATTGAATCATCAGCATTCTCAAGGAAATCACCTGCTGGCTTATTAAAGTTAATTGCTTGCAGGTATCAAGTTCCTTAGCCAGAGCTATCAAAGTCGCTGTGAGAGAGGTGATTAAGACTGTGCTGGGAGCTTGGCAAAGCTGGATGAGTACCATCTCATGGGGTGTCTTAGCTTCAGGGAGACGCTTCCTACGTCCACATTGTTTGTTTCTTTCTCGTTGCTCTTCCACCATCCCCTACTCCTGTCCTCACCACATGCGAACTTATCCAGGTAATGTGTTAATTTTGATTCTCTAACCTTTGACAGACATGTATTGAACGTTTATTTCCAGCCTCAAAAAGCGCTGTGATAACACAGCCTTTGCACACAAGGAACTTCCAGTCTAGAATAGGAGACAGACTTTTAAACCTATGATTATAATACTATGCCATAAATTCTAGAAACCGTGATTTGTCCAACATACTATAAGAAGGTATAAAGATAAGGTATATAGTACATATATATGTTTACATTTTCTTTATCTGCCTTTGGGAACTGGGATAAAAGAAGATGGAAATATTTACCCATGTCAGTCAGGGTCCTCCAAAAGGAATTGGCTTACGTGGTGGGGGCTGGCAGGTCTGAAATCTATAGTGTAGGTTTTATATAAACTCAGGCAAGAGTTGATGTTGCAATATTAGATCTGAAATTTGTAGGGCAGGTTGGCAGGCTGGAAACTCAGGCAGGACTTCTATATTAGTCTTAAGGCAGAATCCCTTCTTTTGGGGGATACCTCAGTTTTCTGTTTTTTTGTTTGTTCTGTTTTTATCTTTTGCTCTTATGGTTTCCAACTTACTGGGTGAAGCCCACCTACATTATCAAGGGTAAACTCTTTAATTAAAGTCAGTTGATTAAGAAATGCTCACCACGTCTGTAAAATACCTTCACAGAAACATTTAGATAAATATTTGACCAGACAGCTGGGCACCAAAGCCTGACCAAGTTTTTTTGCTTTGATAGACCAAAGTTGGGTGATGCACTGCAAATGTATTGAAGTTCCAACTCCAAGATATATTGAAATTATTCCCTAGGATAGCACCTTAAAACTCAACCTTACTCCTAGGGTAAAGACATCAAACAGCTAGGTAGTGCCATGCTTAGATCCAGGAAAGAAAGGTCTTTGTCCTGGGCCCCATGCATTAGAGGGCCCAACATATGACAATAAACACAAACATAAATGCCTCTGTTACCTCACTTCTGGCCTACAGCACTGGCTCAGTGCAATCTGTAACTCTAAACATTCACTGTCATGGTTAATATTATTCGGGCTACCGGAAAATTCTTCTCCACATTTTTTCTTACATCCTAGTATTAAAAAGATAACAAAGCTCAAATGCCATGAACATTTGTAGTTTGAACTGCTGTCAACATGAGAGATGAACATCTTATTTTGCAGCAGGTGGGTGGGGTGGGCTAGGATTTGAGCACTATAGAGAAAATATATGTAAATTATTTTCAAATTCTTCCTTGTGGAATGAATGCACCAAATTATTGCAGAATCGAGGATTGTTTTCCTAGGTAGAGCTGAACATCCATTTTCTTGTATCTGTTCATGTTTCATTGGTAGATTTGAAAGTCCGGACAAATTAGCATAGCATTTGTACATGATAAGTATATTCTGGATTATTAAATAAATCATAGTACTCCTACATATGTCTATATGTAGGGTTAGAGAAAATATGTATGAAGTGTGCTACCAATTCTTCATATTAGTAAGCAAATGGATAGTGGATGCTCAATGTTAAATAAGACAAAATTAAATAAGAAAATGTCAGCTTTAATGAAATATTCTGAAATTAAAATGTGATATTCCTTATATGCATTTCAGTTTTTGACTTAATAGATAATTTGAATATTTAAGAAAGAATTATAAAGACAAAAATAATTTTATTTTCATTTTTATATTTAATTTTTAATGAAATATATTTGAATTTTCTAACTTCAATACAATTTCATTTTATTTAAATCCTTTGGCTCATCACTGTCAAGAAATTAAAAATCTTGACCATAGCAATATAATTTTGATTAAATAAAAAGGAGAAATATAAATTTTATGGAATGCATGTGTGTTTATGAGTTTAGCTGGTTTCATTTTATTACTTACCTAAACATTGCTATCTTATCAAGAGAATGCCCAGGTATGCTATCAAATATTGCATTTGATATGTTTGATATTCTGCCAGCTTTTAGTTATCTAAAAACTATTGCCTTACATAATGCTTTTCATTTGTCATTAAAAATTATATATTTAAGGCAGCATAATGATAGAACATATTTTATTAAAGTTTCTTAGTTTTTAAATAACTTTTAAATATTTAAACATGTGGTATGTGGGTCTCCCTTTCTACTGTTGCTTTGGGTCCTGCATATTTAGGAGTGGGTTCACCAATAAACAATTAAGACAACATCTAGGAGGGGGAATTAACATCCTCAAGGAGCCATAACTATTCCAAGAGATGGATGACAATCTTTAACTTGTGAACTAGGGGTGGGAGGATGTGAGGTGGGATAAGCAGTGCCCTTTCTATTTTTTCCTATACCTCCTTGCCCAGTAAACAGACTTTCTTTCTTTTTAAAGAGCTGGAGGTATAAAAATTTAATTTGGGAAAATTATGTAGGTGGACCTGGAAGAAGTGGAATAGGCTGTAAGTTATTGAAATTAGCCCTCAGAAATCATTCTGAAATAGGGGACATTTGAGCTCGATCTGGAATGATGAATAGAACCCCTCCAGGTGGATGAATTGTGTGTGGGAAGAGGTGCACCAGGAAAAGGCAAAAAGGCAGAAAAAGCAGGTTGCTTCGCAATATTTCAAAACATTCATATGACTAAAACACTGGGTGGGAAGGAGGAAATGGAAAGAGAAGGGCTGAAATATGAGAACAGAAAGGGTATTACACATCTTCGCAAGAACTTGGCTTTTATCCTTCAGAAGAGACTCATTAAAGAAGTTTTAAACAAGCAAATGACATGATTGGTTTTGCCTTTTAAAAATATGACTTTAGAACCTTGGTTTTCAAATTTTAAAATGCATGATAATCACTTGGAGGGCTTGTTGAAACACAGATGGCTGGGCCCCACCTCCAGAGCTTCTGACTCAGTAGTTCTGGGGTGGAACCCAAGAGTTTGCATTTCTAACAACTCCTGAGTGATGTGATGCTGCTGATACGGGAACCATACTTTAAGAAGCACTGCTCAAAAAAGCAGAGGTGGATGGTGAATGGTTTAGAAAGATGAATCTACAGAAAGTAGATGAGATAGGGGATTACTGCAATAAAGCAGGGAAAAATAGAGTTTTATGGAAGCAGTGATGAAGGGTCTAAATAAGAGTTTTAAGAAACAGTACCTAACTGAATTTGCAAGGTCTGAATAAGGAAGACACAAATGTTGAGGATAACTCTGTATCTGGCTTGTTTGTTTTTGAATGTATGAAAGAGCCTAGGTCTGTAATCTAGAGAAGGAGAGAAAGAGAATGGATTTCCATTTTAATTGTAGTCATTGGTTTAAAGGTGCAACTTAATTGAATATCATGCAACAACTGGATTACTGAACTTTGGGTGTGCTGAACCAAAGAAGAGGGAAAGTTATTTACTTACAGAATATACTAGCTCTGTTAGGAAAAGTTGGAGGTAAATATAGTTAATATGCTAATGTTATTTATCAATAACAGTCAATACACCACGATTTGATCATTTTGGGTGTGGTCTCCTCTTTGGAGAGTGCCTCAAGCCTTTAACTTAATTACTCTCTTACAAGTTAGAGCTGTCAGAATGGGTATTTTTACTTCATTATAGTCTATCATGTGATTTTTCTCTGTAGTATGTCCTTATACTTTAAAATATTATTTTAGGTTTAGTAAAATTAATATTACTCTCTTTAACAAGGGGCAGGATGCATGTTCACCCTTAATATTTGAATGAACCAGGGCAAGAGTATAAATGAAGGTGTCTCCTTCCATTTGTTGAAATACGTAAATATGTGAAAGTTATAAACCAAGCCAACAAGCTCTTAAAGAAAATATATTCTGTTCTTCTACCTTCACAAATAGACCTAAATAACTAAATTTTCAAAATATACGGAAGGCTATGCCTTTTATATAATTTAAGCTTGGCAAAATATCAAAGATGCCTGGATTTGCTTATTCTGCATCTCTGGGATTTTGTTTGATGAGCCTGTGGTGATTATACGCGTCATAAAATGCAGATAGACATGGTTCCTACATATTAATTCCATTATATGTCTTACATCATTTTAGCAAAATGACCAAGTAGTTTACTATAGTAAATTTTTACATAATTCATGTTCTATTGACAGTAATGATTTAAAGGATTAAAATATAAAACAATTGTATTCCACTGCTCAAAATTTAAACATAGTTGTTTCAAAAATGTTTCCTCAAGAAAATACAAAATTATAAAATTAGAAATGTTTACTTATTTTCTAAAAGGCTTTGCCAATATAACTTTTAAAAAGATGGTACAAATTGGCCGGGCGTGGTGGCTCATGCCTGTATCCCAGCACTTTGGGAGGCCAAGGTGGGCGGATCACGAGGTCAGGAGATCGAGACCACCCTGGCTAACATGGTGAAACCCCATCTCTACTAAAAAATACAAAAAAAATTAGCCGGGAGTGGTGGCAGGCGCCTGTAATCCCAGCTACTCAGGAGGCTGAGGCAGGAGAATGGTGTGAACCTGGGAGGTGGAACTTGCAGTGAGCCAGATCACGCCACTGCACTCCAGCCTGGGTGACAGAGCGAGACTCTGTCTCAAAAAAAAAAAAAAAAAAAATTATGATTGATGCATACCCACGCTCAAAATTGATTTACTTAAACTGACAAATTTTAAAATTGTCTAAATCATTAATTTATAGTGTTTAGAATTCATTGCTTATATAAATATTTGATGTCACACTTCAAGAATGATGTTTAGACCTATTATATATAAACATGTTTAAGAGTGACATAAATTGTTTAATATTGCAAAATATTCCTCAATCACCATGTGGAACTATTGTGACTATTGTAGGAACTGCTAAAATAAAGGATTAGAACAAGAAAAGAAAATAAATACTCTGTATACCTGGAACATAATACCAAATGCAAGAAAATATTGCATTCATCTGAGAACATGATTTAACGAGTTCATTAATTTATCTTTTTCTCTTCTCTCAGTACTTCCGTTGCTCATAGTCTCTTCACACTGGGAAACAATGTCCTTCTTGAATCCAGACAGTAACAAAACACACAAACCTTCAGCTTATTTGGGCACACTCCCTTTTTTATTTTAAGACTTCAAAGAAATGGGCAACAAATGTGGGGAAATATTTCCCCAGGACCTTAATGTTGTTAATCAGGGAAGCTTATATTTAATACATAAGAATGCTATTTCATATGGCAATGACAGGACATAATGGAAGGTTTTCAGTGTCAAGTATCAATACTGTTACTGTAGATACTTTTAAAAGAGAAAAATACTAAATTATAACTCTTTTTGTCAGCACACTCCATTCAACTCCTTTCCCCTCTACAAGGTTTGATCTCTTAGAAATAACTTGTTTGATGGATAAAGTGCTCTCAGTAGCTGTTCAAATTACAGAAATCAAATAATACATTCCTTATATTAAAGTACAGAAAGTCCCTAAGGAGGCTGGAGCTGAGAGTAGCGGGGAGGTTAGAGACATTGGCCTGAAAGAGGAGTGTGTAACAAGGAGGAGACATTAACCGGCTATCTAGAGGGGACTGTGTGAAGAAAGAAGGGTGTTCTAGTCTGTTAGGGCTGCTTTTAACAAAATACCATAGACTGGCTGGTTTATAAACAGCAGAAATATATTTCTCACAGTTCTGAAGACTGGGAAGTCCAAGATCAAGGCATCAGAAGATTCCATATCTCGGATAGGCCCATTCTTCATAGACAGCCTTTTTCCTGTAACCTTACATGGTAGAAGGGGATGAGGAGTCTTTCTGTGGCCTCTTTTATAAGGGCGTCAATCACATTCCCGAGGGCTTTACACTCATGACTTAATCACCCCCAAAGGCCCCACCTTCTAATACCATCATCTCAAGGATTAGAATTTCAGCATATGAATTTTGGGGGACACAAACTTTCAGAGTGTAGCATAGGAGAAGGGGGAAAGGATGAATGTAGGTGGATGGAGATTGGGAAAGAAGGAAGAAGAGAAGAAAGATAAATGGAGAAGCGTGTGAGAAACATGGCAATTAGGAATTTGTAATGTATGTTTAAAAAGTAGCAAGGAGTACAGTATCACAGGAAGGAAATAAGCAAAGGAGAGAGTAATAGCAGCTGAGGACAGAGAGGTATCAGGGGACCAGATAAAATGGGGCTTTGCAAGAATAATGAGTACCCTGAGTGATATGGGATATTACTGGAGGGTTTTACTGGGAGGAGTGACTTGAGTTTTAAATGATGATTCAGATAAGATTTGAGAATAGAATATAGGTGGACAAGGCTTGTATGAGGAAGATTCTGGTTTACTCTGAGTTTAGTCCAGACATAACAGTGAGAATGAGACTCTGTGGTGGACCTGGAAGATGCCAGAACAGTTTTTATTGCTGTACTGTGACACTGTTGCCAGCATATAATCTATTAGTAGGGAACCAGCAACCCAATACTGTGAATTGAGCTTCCAACTCTAGGTGACATTTTCATTAATTTCTTTAATTAAGATCTTTATTGCTCACAGTGAGGACAAAAACCAAACAACAAAAAAAGGCCTGCCAGGAACCAAACTCCAAAACACTTAAAATACCAATCTGCTAAATATTGTCATATAAAAGAGATTCTCTGGTTAGAGTTACTTTGGGAACCAAAACTGAAAAGGAATGAAGCCACAGTGATTAAGAGAGATAGGAAGTGGGGCAATTGCAGGAACCAAGGTGAGGGCCCTGCTATTGAATATTACCAGAGGAAGAAATGATTTGAAAAGATTTTGGAACTTATTTCTGTCTGTTGAGAAGGAGAAATAAGATATGGGCAGGCACAGGCATTAGAGAGACCCAGATCATAGCAGCCTGCTAGCTTTGTGGTTCTCGAGCCTCCTGTGTGGCACTAAAGCTCTGTTACCTTGAGGGTTTCAGAGAGAGGTTAGAGAAGTCCCTAGAGCATAAGGAGGACCCCTTACTTAAGGTCTTAGTATACTAGTAACGTAGAAGCACCTAGCTTTCCCAGAACTACCAGAGACAGTACCTTGAGAGTGGTTCCTAGAAGTTAAGTAAAGACATAGGAAATAAGCATAGGCATATGAATAATTCTATGCCCACCACAGTTGTTACTGTCATGTAAACACAATATAAAGGTATGAGCTTATTTGTGGTGTAGTCTAGCATAGGTAGCTGAATGTGAGACGTCTTTTCTATTTGTATCAGAGGAAATGTAAAATAAAATCATTCAGCATGAAAATGTGTTGCTCAATTTTCAGCAAGGTTTTCTTATGCTGCTATAGAGCTCCAAAGGAAAGAAACACACTCTGGTATGCCATAGCGTTAGTAAGCCAACGAAAGTTGACAGTATATTCAAATGTCTCTTGCCGTGTGTGTGTGTGTGTGTGTGTGTGTGTGTGTGTGTGTGTGTGTGTGTGAGAGAGAGAGAGCGATTAAGAGAGACTGATTTGACATTTATTAATAACTTCTCCGTATTTTATATTCAGAAAAAATTGCTAATCACTTTCAGCTAAAGTTAAACCATTCCTAAAATGGTGACTAACTACCTTTTTGAATAATATCGAAATATCAGAGCCAGCTGATTTGGGATAACAGTGCTTTGGGACAATAAATTGTTACTCAATATGCACGCTACATGTTTGCCTATCATTTAATTCCTCCCTCTTTACTCATCAAGAATTTTAAAATCCTGTATTCTAAACTGCCTAGGGGAAATCACTGATATAATTTTGAAGTACATATTTTTGGATATTCCCTGTCTTTATTGTGAATCTCAGCTTGTATCACATGTTTACTATTTAGCATTTGAGCATCTGCAGAAAACTTAGCATCATCCTTCCCTTTCTAAGATTTGCAGCACATATGTGGCTAATAAATACGAAGCTGGATGATATAAACAACTCCATTGGCTCTGTTTCAGCTCTACAACTGTTGGACCTTGACAAGAGAGCATTAGGAAAATTTGTTTTTGGTGTAAAGGAGGTTCTTGCTAGGTTTTGCCTAGCAAAAATGGGAGCAGTCAGAAAAGATGGCTGGGGCCAAGGCTTGGGGAAGGCAACAAGAAAGAGTAAAACACTTCAGCCAAATATTCTAAATAGTAAAAAGACAAGAAAGATAAGAACTTTTGAAAGTAAGGGTTGGGTGCAGTGGCTCACCCCTGTAATCCCAGCACTTTGAGAGGCCGAGACGAGCAGATCACCGAGGTCAGTAGTTCAAGACCAGCCTGGCCAACATGGTGAAACCCTGTCTCTACTAAAACTTACAAAAATTAGCCAGGTGTGGTGGCACATGCCTATAATCCCAGCTACTCAGGAGGCTGAGACACGAGAATCACTTGAATCCGGGAAGTGAAGGTTGCAGTGAGATGAGATCACGCCATTGCAATCCAGCCTGGATGACAGAGTGAGACTCTGTCTCCAGAAAACAAAAAAAGAAAAAAGAAAAGCCCACCAAGTTATCCTAACTTATGTTGTTGAATGGGTAAAGAAGCAACACAGAGAAGCACAAGGAAGACAAAAACAGACTGAATAATGGGACATATGAATGAGGGACACCTAGGAGGATATATTATTAGAGAGTTCAAGTACTTAAATTCATATGTTTCATGATATATAGTTTTTTTTAATGTTTCAATTAAAATTTCTGAAGTTTCTGAAGCTAAAGGTTATGGTGAGTTTATGTTCTTTATCTTGCTGAAGTTTCTTACTTTTTTTTTTTTTTTTTTTTGGTTCTTGTTCACGGTGAAAGGCTGAAAAAGTTTCTTGAAGAGACTAATTGTGTATTCCAGGTCCTGTATTGCTTGACTATTGCAGAATATATGTTCTAACAAATCAGTTTAAGATTTGTGTCAATTGGTAGAAAATAGGATTATGTTCACTCACCAAAAATGTCTTTGAGAGTAGGTTTCCACACTGCCTACCTCAGGTGGCTAAGTGAATCTTTTGATCTATAACTAGAAGAAAAAGCTGCATAAACTGCTAACACATTTTTACAGATTCTACAGCAAGGCATGGATGAAATTAGTAGTATATTTAAAAGATGTTTTATAGATAGAAAGTGCTAAATGAATAGAGAGGTGGTATTATTTGCAACATACCTGATGCAAACAGAATTACAAAGCTGTGATTGTAACAAGTGCATGACAAAGTTTTAAGATTTGTTTCAATGTCGAATTATAAATATCTCAGAGTTTAATTCTTGCCTCAAACTATATTTAAAATTACAACTTTTAATATATCTTAAAATATATTTGAACATATGTCTAGAATATATATTAAATTATCATAGAGATAACTTTAGGAAAAAAAATTATTAAAGAGATTTATATATAATTATGAATGCTTTAGGAGCCACATATAAATTTTTCTAAATTCAGCTTAGCTTATCATTGTGAAGAAATCTTTATTTCTTCATTATCACAAAGATAGGCTAATTCTTCATTATCACAAAGAAAATGAAATTATCTTCATTAAAGATAATTTCGTGTACTCTAAACAACCTAGGCCATTCCATCATTCTGGCAGTGGAGCATGTCATTAATGATAGATAAAAGTTGAGAAACCAAATGTTCTATCAGTTAGAAAAATATTTTCTCAAAAGGGAAAAGCCCAACTGTTGGGTTATCTAGTGTCTTGACTCTTTTAAATTTCATTCATGATTATAAATAGTTTTAAATATTTTAAATAAGCATCAATCATGTGATTGCCCTTATAGAAGAGTAAGGAAACCTTGAAGAAATGATTCTGCTGTGACCTTGAGATGCCTGCAGAAAAAGAAGTGGAATGTGTGAAGACACCATTTTCCACACTGGATTTGCCAGTGACTGCTGTTGCCCTAAACACATCTTTACATGTTTCTGGATCTCAATTCTCACATCTCTTTATGAGAGTGTTTGCCAGATGGCTTCTAAGAATCCTTCCAGTTCCAACATTCTATGTCGCTACAATTGGCCTTGATCTCAAAGGATGGACACATTGACACATCTAATTTAATTTTATGAGTACTTCATTAGGGGCAAAAGCAACGTATAGTGTTATTAGCATCTTTCTTAATTTCTAATAGTTAGCATTTCAAATATCATAACTGTATATTTCTTTTTTGTTTTTACTTTATTATTGTACTTCAGGTTTTAGGGTACATTTGCACAATGGGCAGGTTTGTTACATATGTATCCATGTGCCATGTTGGTTTGCTGCACCCATTAACCTGTCATTTAGCATTAGGTATATCTCCTAATGCTGTCCCTCCCCTGTCCCCGCACCCCAAAACAGTCCCCAGAGTGTGATGTTCCCCTTCCTGTGTCCATGAGTTCTCATTGTTCAGTTCCCACCTGTGAGTGAGAACATGCAGTGTTTGGTCTTTTGTCCTTGTGAGAGTTTACTGAGAATGATGTTTTCTAGGTTCATCCATGTCCCTACAAAGGACATGAACTCATCATTTTTTATGGCTGCATAGTATTCCATGGTGTATATGTGCCACATTTTCTTAATCCAGTCTATCGTTGTTGGTTGGACATTTGGGTTGGTTCCAAGTCTTTGCTATTGTGAAGAGTGCCGCAATAAACATACGTGTGCGTGTGTCTTTATAGCAGCATGATTTATAGTCCTTTGGGTATATACCCAGTAATGGGATGGCTGGGTCAAATGGGATTTCTAGTTCTAGATCCCTGAGGAATCGCCACACTGACTTCCACAATGGTTGAACTAGTTTACAGTCCCACCAACAGTGTAAAAGTGTTCCTATTTCTCCACATCCTCTCCAGCACCTGTTGTTTCTTGACTTTTTAATGATGGCCATTCTAACTGGTGTGAGATGGTATCTCGTTGCAGTTATGATTTGCATTTCTCTGATGACCAGTGATGATGAGCATTTTTGCATGTGTTTTTTGGCTGCATAAATGTCTTCTTTTGAGAAGTGTCTGTTCATTTCCTTTGCCCACTTTTTGATGGGGTTGTTTGTTTTTTTCTTGTAAATTTGTTTGAGTTCACTGCAGATTCTGGATATTAGCCCTTTGTCAGATGAGTAGGTTGCGAAAACTTTCTCCCATTCTGTAGGTTGCCTGTTCACTCTGATGGTAGTTTCTTTTGCTGTGCAGAAGCTCTTTAGTTTAATTAGATCCCATTTGTCAATTTTGGCTTTTGTTGCCATTGCTTTTGGTGTTTTAGACATGAAGTCCTTGCCCACGCCTATGTCCTGAATGGTATGCCTAGGTTTTCTTCTAGGGTTTTTATGGTTTTAGGTCTGACATGTAAGTCTTTAATCCATCTTGAATTAATTTTTGTATAAGGTGTAAGGATGGGATCCAGTTTCAGCTTTCTACATATGGCTAGCCAGTTTTCCCAGCACCATTTATTAAATAGGGAATCCTTTCCCCATTGCTTGTTTTTGTCAGGTTTGTCAAAGATCAGATAGTTGTAGATAGCAGCATTATTTCTGAGGGCTCTGTTCTGTTCCATTGATCTATATCTCTGTTGTGGTACCAGTAACGTGCTGTTTTGGTTACTGTAGCCTTGTAGTATAGTTTGAAGTCAGGTAGCGTGATGCCTCCAGCTTTGTTCTTTTGGCTTAGGATTGACTTGGCGATGTGGGCTCTGTTTTGGTTCCATATGAACTTTAAAGTAGTTTTTTCCAATTCTGTGAAGAAAGTCATTGGTAGCTTGATGGGGATGGCATTGAATCTATAAATTACCTTGGGCAGTATGGCCATTTTCATGATATTGATTCTTCCAACCCATGAGCATGGAATGTTTTTCCATTTGTTTGTATCCTCTTTTATTTCATTGAGCAGTGGTTTGTAGTTCTCCTTGAAGAGGTCCTTCACATCCCTTGTAAGTTGGTTTCCTAGGTATTTTATTCTCTTTGAAGCAATTGTGAATGGGAGTTCACTCATGATTTGGCTCTCTGTTTTTCTGTGATTGGTGTACAAGAATGCTTGTGATTTTTGTACATTGATTTTGTATCCTGAGACTTTGCTGAAGTTGCTAATCAGCTTAAGGAGATTTTGGGCTGAGACAATGGGGTTTTCTAGATATACAATCATGTCATCTGCAAACAGGGACAATTTGACTTCCTCTTTTCCTAATTGAATACCCTTTATTTCCTTCTCCTGCCTGATTGCTCTGGCCAGAACTTCCAGCACTATGTTGAATAGGAGTGGTGAGAGAGGGCATCCCTGTCTTGTGCCAGTTTTCAAAAGGAATGCTTCCAGTTTTTGCTCATTCAGTATGATATTGGCTGTGAGTTTGTCATAGATAGCTCTTATTACTTTGAGATATGTCCCATCAATACCTAATTTATTGAGAGTTTTTAGCATGAAGCATTGTTGAATTTTTTCAAAGGCTTTTTCTGCATCTGTTGAGATAATCATGTTTTTTGTCGTTGGTTCTGTTTATATGCTGGATTACATTTATTGATTTGCATAAGTTAAACCAACCTTGCATCCCAGGGGTGACATGGTGTATAAGCTTTTTGATGTGCTGCTGGATTCGGTCTGCCAGTATTTTATTGAGGATTTTTGCATCAATGTTCATCAAGGAAATTGGTCTGAAATTCTCTTTTTTGGTTGTGTCTCTGCCAGGCTTTGGTATCAGGACAATGCTGGCCTCATAAAATGTGTTAGGGAGGATTCCCTCTTTTTCTATCGATTGGAATAGTTTCGGAAGGAATGGTACCAGTTCCTCCTTGTACCTCTGGTGGAATTCTGCTGTGAATCCATCAGGTCCTGGACTCTTTTTGGTTGGTAAGCTATTGATTATTGCCACAATTTCAGAGCCTGTTATTGGTCTATTCAGAGATTCAACTTCTTCCTGGTTTAGTCTTGGGAGGGTGTATTTGTCAAGGAATTTATCCATTTCTTCTAGAGTTTCTAGTTTATTTGCGTAGAGGTGTTTGTAGTATTCTCTGATGGTAGATTGTATTTCTGTGGGATCGGTGGTGATATCCCCTTTTTCATTTTTTGTTGCATCTATTTGATTCTTCTCTCTTTTCTTCTTTATTAGTCTTGCTAGCAGTCTATCAATTTTGTTGCTCTTTTCAAAAAACCAGCTCCTGGATTCATTAATTTTTTGAAGGGTTTTTTGTGTCTCTATTTCCTTCAGTTCTGCTCTGATTTTAGTTATTTCTAGCCTTCTGCTAGCTTTTGAATGTGTGTGCTCCTGCTTTTCTAGTTCTTTTAATTGTGATGTTAGGGTGTCAAGTTTGGATCTTTCCTGCTTTCTCTTGTGGGCATTTAGTGCTATAAATTTCCCTCTACACACTGCTTTGAATGTGTCCCAGAGATTCTGGTATGTTGTGTCTTTGTTCTCGCTGGTTTCAAAGAACATCTTTATTTCTGCCTTCATTTCATTATGTACCCAATATTCATTCAGGAGCAGGTTGTTCAGTTTCCATGTAGTTGAGCGGTTTTGAGTGAGTTTCTTAATCCTGAGTTCTAGTTTGATTGCACTGTGGTCTGAGAGACAGTTTGTTATAATTTCTGTTCTTTTACATTTGCTGAGGAGAGCTTTACTTCCAACTATGTGGTCAATTTTGGAATAGGTGTGATGTGGTGCTGAAAAAAATGTATATTCTGTTGACTTGGGGTGGAGAGTTCTGTAGCTGTCTATTAGGTCCACTTTATGTAGAGCTGAGTTCAATTCCTGGATATCCTTGTTAACTTTCTGTCTTGTTGGTCTGTCTAATGCTGACAGTGGGGTGTTAAAATCTCCCATTATTATTGTGTGGGAGTTTAAGTCCCTTTGTAGGTCACTGAG